>NW_023270825.1:55149418-55238708 GCF_011800145.1 Mirounga leonina | reverse complement strand
TTCTTCTTCTTCTTCTTCTTCTTCTTCTTCTTCTTCTTCTTCTTCTTTTCTTCTTCTTCTTCTTTTTAGATTTTATTTATTTATTTGACAGAGAGAGAAAGAGAGCACAAGCAGGGAGAGCAGCAGAGTTAGAGGGAGAAGCAGACTCCCCGCTGAGCAGGGAGCCCAATATGGGGCTCGATCCCAGGACTCTGGGATCATGACCTGAGCTGAAGGCAGATGCTTAACAGACTGAGTCACCCAGGCACCCAAGTGTACCTCTTTCTGCCCCTTATAATGCAGCAGATAACACAGGAGCAGTGAAGAATACTTCAAGAGAACACTTAATTTAAGTTGCTAAAATGACTTTGCCATGTATTCACTGTATACACTGTATTCCTGACAAACTGCGAAGTACAGGCTAAATGGGAGAAGTAAGTTTATCAAGAGACGAGCCTAAAGAGTGAGTGATGCATTCTCTGTCACTAGTCCCAGGATCCTGCTTTAGTAAAAATGTAGACCAGAAAGAGCATTTGAATAAGTCTGATTCTCATCATCTTAGAAAGTGATTATTCTTATTGAGACATTAGTACTAGGGGTGCCTGTGTGGCTCGGTCCGTTAGGCATCCGACTGTTGAACTCAGCTCAGGTCTTGATCTCAGGGTCATTAGTTCAAGTCCCTCAGACTTATCAGTACTAAGTGCTAAGCATTGTGTTTATTTAAAAAATAGCTTGAACTAGAGTGGAGGGGTTGAGAGGGGTGGGGTGGCTGGGTGATGGACATTGGGGAGGGTATATACTATGGTGAGCGCTGTGAATTGTGTAAGACTGATGAATCACAGACCTGTACCCCTGAAACAGATAATACATTATGTTAATAAAAAAATAAAAAATAAATAAAAACAATCTCACCCTTCTCACTAATATTTGGGGGGAAGGTACAGTTCCTTTCCATATAAAAGATATTTATGTTAATATGGAGTGAGCTTATTATTGTTACTTATAAATGAATTCATAAATATTAAATACTTTTTCACTGTAAAAAAGAATTAAAAAATAGCTTGAGGGGTGCCTGAGTGGCTCAGTTGGTTGGGCATCTGACTCTTGGTCTAAGCTCCGGTCTTGATCTTGTGGTCATGGGATCCACCAGTCAGGCTCCGTGCTGAGTGTGGAATCTGCTTAAGATTCTCTCTCTCCCTCTTGCTCCCCCTCTGCTCCTCCCTAGACACCCCCCAGACATCCCCCCCACTCCTGAGCTCTCTCTCAAATAAATGAATGGATAAAATATTTAAAATAAAATTAAATTAAATTAAAAATAGTTTGAATTATCAAATATAAACTAGGAAAGGATGAGCTATAGTTATAGCTCAAAAATCTGATAAGAAATTTATAACTTTTAACACAGCAGTGGCTATATTAAACCCAGGGAAAGACACAATTCAACCACTCACTGAATGAAAAACATAGTTCTATCAAAAAGACTGTATTAAAATAAAATAAAATAAAATAAAATAAAATAAAATAAAATAAAATCAAGATCAAAAGGTTAAAATGATATATTCAAGAAATGTGTTTTGTAAGGGTTAGTATAATTGTTAATAAATTTTCTCTTTTCCCTATCAATTATATTTTTAATTTTGACAGTCATCTCCCAAATGTGACTCTCAGCTTTGAGAATGATTTTTTTTTTTTTTTTTACATGACAGAGTGGTATTTACACAAATTGATCATTTTTGTTTGAAAATAACTAGAAAAGTATAGGAGTGACCTTGTATTACCAACTTCATATAACAATCAACAAGAAAAAAAACAAAAAAGAAAATAATAGGGGTGCCTGGGTGGCTCAGTTGGGCTTTCAGCTCAGGTCATGATCAGGATCCTGGGATCAAGTCCTGAATGAGGCTCCTTGCGCAGCCTGCTTCTCCCTCTGCCTGCCGCTCCCCCTGCTTGTGCTCTCTCTCTCTCTCTCTCTGACAAATAAATAAAATCTTTAAAAATAATAATAAAATAAAATACCACAAAACTCCAGATTTCTTGTAAAATTGATTAAAAAAACACTCATAAGGAATTAAATGCTGGTTTTATGTCCTTTTACATTGAAGGATGAGAAAAAAATTTATACTCACTTTTTGCTTTTAATACAGGTATACATTTAAAGATATTTCTACTACATTAATAATTGTTTAAGACATCATACCCCAGCCAATGTCTATCTGTTCTTGAGCTACTATTCTAGAGCCTCAGTGTTCTTAACACATTGGCTTCACCAACACAATTATATGTTCAATATTTAACTAATGTGTATTGAGATATCACTATGTGCTAGTCAGTGTGTTATCATTTTACTTGTACTGCTATTAAACTTAATACTCTCTGGCACACACCTAACAAAGCTGTGATTCAAATGCAAATCTGACTGGCAATATCGCAGGCTCTTAACTAATTTTTGTGTTATGTATTTTCTGGTTAGCTAACTAAAATGTGCAATAATGGGCTATAAATAAATCATCACAGGAGCAATTCTTTAATTTTTTGTGGAGTCGCTTCACTCAAACGAAACTATTTCCCTGTGGTAAACAACTGGACCAAGTACTTTAAACTGCTTACCTTTCAGAGAATAGACTTTTGGATACAGGGTTTGAGTTGACATTGCTTAGATGCACTGCTTAGATGGTACTCAGTCCATACAAATATGCTAAGTGAGGATTTCCAGGACACAAACCCTCCTTCTTTTTAATTCAAGAAATAGTTTCATGAGATTGCTAGCCAAAGACCAAATGGAATGTAATTTTTTACATAGGACCTGGTGAGGAAAATTTTATTGTGGTAATTTGTTTGACATATTTGATGTGATTTTAATGTTTTTTTTTTTTTTCCAGATTAGTTAAGAAAGCCCTTTCTGTTAATTCTTAAGCTATTCTTTAACTTAAGAAAACTTATTAGATTTGGCCTTTTTAAAATAAAGATTTATTAATTTATTTATTTGAGAGAGAGTGTGATCAGAGAGAGGGGCAGACGGAGAGGGAGAGAAAGAATCTCAAGCAGAATCCCCACTGGGCACAGAGCCTGAAGCGGAGCTCTACCTAGGACCCTGAGATCACGACCTGAGCAGAAACCAAGAGTCAGCCACTTAACTGACAGTACCCAGGTGCCCCTAGATCCTGCTTTTATAAACTACAATTATATTCGGTTCTCCAAAATTTAAAACCTTTTAAGTATTTACTTTTCATGAAATATAGTTATTTGCATATGTTCAATAAAAATCTGTTTTCCTTTCACCAGAATTTTTTAAATTTAAAAAATTTTAAAAATAATACTAGACTTGACCCAGAATGTCATATTTGAGAATCATGCTCCTTAAATCATGTATGGATGATAAGTCACTTTCAACTTAGTTGGTTTTACTTATAGACTTTAGAAGAGAGTAATTTACTGATAAGCAGGTAAAATGTGGCAGAGGCCTTCTCTTGGGCTTATTTTCTAGTCTCAGGATATCAAATAATAGGGGCTTTAGCTTCCAGTCTGGGATTCCTTATGAAAACTTTTGGATAGAGGTGGTCTTGTAATTGTCCAATATGGTATGGCTCTAGATTTCACAAAGCAAACTTAAAGAGGCCCTATGTAGTAAATTGACATTCTTTCTATACTTATGCAATTAATCAGGACAAATCTAATGTGACAAGACTTATTTTGTGATCAAGAGTCATTTTTTTGGAGATTATTATAATCACAAAATGGGGATTGGGTGGGTGTGAAAGATTTTGAAAAATGTAAAATATGGCGAGTGGAGTACTAACCAGACCACCTTTTCATTATCTCTGCATATAATAGTCATCAGCTACTTCATGACTCTATAAATTGGAACAAACTGATAATAATGCTGATTATGCTTGATTACAGAACTTCAAATTAATTGTGTCCTATGGAATACCATTGATTATTGCCTTGCAGATATCCATTTTGCATGTGTTTGTGAATGCATTCCAGAATTTCTTATTCCCAATATATGCTTTGGCCCTGAATTCTCCTTTGTATCAGCTGTGTGCACCATATTACTGGTTCCCTTCATTAAGGGAATAACAAAAAGTTAATAATAATAAGTTAAGCAAACTCTTTTGTACATGTTCACTCTATGTAAACTCAAGAACCACAGTTATACCCTATTTTAACAATATTTCTTAAACATAATAAATGCTTCCAAATAAAAATTACAAATTGGACATCATATTTAAAATGATTTAGTTAAGGATAATCACCTTATTTTTATAAAACCCCTGTTTTGCTCAAACAGAGAGAGAATAAACTCAAACCATTGAAGATGTATAGCCTATCTAATGAATAATCCTCAGTGTTTCAAAAAACAATCACTTTTACAAAACAAAACAAAACAAAACAAACCCCAAAACCAAGCCTCGGAGATCAGATGAATGAAGGCCTCTGTTGGGGTGATATAATCTTTACTATCAAGAGAATTCTCTCTTGAATGGAATAAAACAAACCTGTAAATGCAAACAGGCAAAGGAGAACCCTGATTTTTTTTTTTTTTCCATTTTCTGTTTTTACCTTAAGAGGCAGATCAGGCCAGAAAGTCTGAAAGGGTAATTAGAAGATCATTCTACTCACTACAAAGCCTGAGTTTCTCTGGAATAACTGCAAAGATGCTTAGAGGTTTCCAGAGCTAATTAAAAAATGCTAAGAAGCAAATTAACACTTTCTCTCTAATAAACTGCAAACACACAGTTAAGTCCTTTTAATAACGCTCCAAAGCCTCCCAAACAGACTGAAGTAGACAAAGCAAGGAATTCAAAATAAAGGCAGAATGCTTGCGATATTTGGATAACCTAAGACTAAATGGGAGAAAGTTCAAGTTCCATCCAGAGTAGAATACAGAGTTTGAGTAGAACAAAGAGAGGTTAATAAAATAAAAATGTAGTAACCTATTCTTCCTTTTGGTTTTTGTTCAGTATCATTTTAATTTGTATTGTTATAGATCCTTTCATTGGTACTATAAATACTTATTTGTCATTTTCTCCAACTGTGTCATATCTCTCTTGTTTTCTGTTGGTTTTCTAGCATCCAGCACAGTGTAAGACCAGAGTAAAGCTTCAGTTTTTTTTTTTTTTTTGACAAGTGAATGGATGAATAAGTTAAAGAATGAATGGGTTGTTGAAGGGAGATGTGTGGCAAATCTGAGAAATATGAAGAAGATATTTATAAGTTCATTACAGATAAAATATTTTAATTTGTAATAATTATTCATTTATATAAAAATGAGTTTGTAGGTCTCGTTTTTCTGTCACCTATTTTTCAGAATCATGTTTTCTTTTTTAAAGCTCTTAAATTAGTTAAGATAACGTTGTAACTCGGCCCTTCACCACTGAGTCCCTGGCTTCCCCAACTCATCTCTCACCTTGCTCACTTACTTGGCTTCAGCCACACTAGCCACCCTGTGTGTCTCAGGGTCATAACAGACTCTTTCTTATCTCAAAGTCTTTGATTTTGTCCTTTCTTCCACATAGAAGTATGCCCTGAGTTTATTCAGAACTCTGGTCAAATACCAATTTATTGGAAGGATCCTTGCCAAGCATAGTATCTATAAAAGGCTCACTCTCTTTGTCAGCTACTATCTGTTTATCTTGCTTTACTTTTCTTCATAGCACTAATCCATCCCCTGAAATTATTTTCCATATTTATGTGTTTACTCTCTCCTCCTGCCAAAAATAAGCCCTCAGTTTGTGCCGTTCACCTCTTTATTCCCCAGGGTATAGAACATGCCTAAAAAGTACGACATATACAAAATGTATTTGTTGAGTTAATTAACATTTATATGTAGATATATATACACTTCATAAATAACACTTTATAGACAGTGAGATTCAACATTATAAAGGTCAAATTAATTTCCAAGTTTTATGTGGCAATTAGGAGTTAGTTGGCTTATCAAATTAATTTGTAATTTCAATGTAATTCTACCACACACACACAAACAATAGATTTATTTTTTAGTTTGCCAACTGATTCTAAATTTTATTTAGAAGATTACATGTATATAAATAGTTAAAACCATTTCGAAAAAAAGAACAGTGGATGAATAATTCTATCATATATCAAAATATTTTATATTTAATTTTATCAAGCTTAAACTGATTACATCAGTTTGATATTGGTGCAGAAATAGAATAGTAGATATTGAAGCAGAAGACAAGGTCCAGAAAAAGATCATAGCCAGAGTTAGACAAACTTCAAGGTTTGGAGATACAGTCCCCACACGACTGTCCTCACTTCTGACACCAACCACAAGTTTGGGGGTTTCCCAAAACTACTTTCCTGTTAGGTAATTTGCTGGAAGATTTCAGAAAACTTACTGAAAGCCATGATATTCATGGTTACAGGGTTTATCACAGGGAAAGTGTACAAATAAGAACCAGCCAAAGAAAGTTGCATAGAGCAGAGTCCAGGAGGAGGTCTATATATGGAACTTGAGGTCCTTCCCATGTGAGGTCATGGATGTGTGACAATACTAACAAAATATTGTCAACCAGGAAGCTCACATGAGCATGTGTGTCTGACTTATGTTGGCATTGTTGATTAATTGATTGTCCATTGGTTAAATTTAGTGTCCAGCAACATCTTTCCCCAGTGATTTGGGTTCATATCAGATAGGGATTCAATATCTCGTCAGCATAAACTATCAGGCGTGGTCAGAAGGGTCCAACATAAATAAAAACAAAAAGAAATAAATAAAACCTGTTCCTATCGCTCCTATTCCTATCACTAACCTACAGTTACCTTCAAGAAGCCCAGGACCAAAGCTAAAACTCTTTTTGGTCAAGGCTAAATTCTTCACTACACAGACCTGTGTGTTTGTGGATATTTTGTATAGGACAGGTTGATATCATATGAGGGAAAACAGATATATAGTACATCATGTTTTTTTTTAAATTGACTTTCCTTAGGGGAAAAACAAACAAAACTAAATCACCATCTCCAGCACTAAAAGTAAATTCCAGATGGATCAAAGACCTAAATGTGAAAAACAAATTTTTATAACAATTGAAAGAAAATGAAGTAAAACAACATTATGACCCTTGAGGTAGAGAAACTTTCCTAATGAAGAAAAAGAAAGCACAGGGGCACCTGGCTGGCTCAGTCAGCAGAGCACGCAACTCTCGATCTTGGGATCATAAGTTCGAGCTCCATGTTGGAGGTAGAATTTACTTAAAAAATAAATAAAATAAAATTTTTTAAAAAAGAAAAAGAAAGCATATACCATAAAGGAAACAACAGATAATTTGAACAATGAGGAAGTTTAAAAACTCTGTACAGAAAAGACTCCAAAAAATGTTGACAAGCAACAGTCTAGGAAAACATATTTGCCCATAGAGGTGATAGCAATTTTCAGAACCTCTATACATCCATCAATAAGGAATAAAACAATAAACCCAGTAGAAAAGTAGGTAAAGGATATAGATAAGGGATTTATATGAAAAGAAGTGTGAATAACTCCTGATTTTAAATAAATATATTTATAAACCAAATCATAATTAACACTTACCCTCAGTTTATTTAACTGTATTTTTGTTAAGAAAAGAGTACCAGACCCTACCCCCATTCCCAAAGCCCTCACTGTAACAGAAGGATGATACCTTTCCTTTCAGCCTATTGCCCTCCATATCCTTTCAATAATCTACAGCTCAGACCCACAGCCTAATTAGCTGACAGTTTAAGTTCAGCTTTGCAGGTTAATTAGCTGGTGGTTGAAATTACTTACTGACTTCTACTTCAACGAAAATCATCATAGGTATCTGTGTTCTCTGGCACAAAGTAATTTCACAAGGACAGTTGAAGAAAAGAACCACCACTCAGTCTGATGGTTTTAGAAGTGAATTTCTGAGTATAATGCAAATTTCTGCAAAGGTGTTAATCTTGTCTTTTCTAACAGTTCTATTGGAATACCAATTGAATAGTGAAATCATGGGGGAAAAAATCTTCATTTGTTCTAGAAAACAGCAATAGATAGCAACCACTTCCTGGAAAAATCAAATAATTTGAGCTGTATGTATTTTTTAATTGATGCTAATGAAGGAAGGGCAACTTGAATATAACTTTCTGTCAGGGAAGGAATAGCTTGTCTATGTGTTAAATGGCAGAAACCATAGCTTCACAAAATCTCAATAATTGTCCCCAATCTGAAAAAACAAAGACAAATGTGGGGCAGTCAGAAGGTACATCTGGGTAGAACCAGCTATTCCAGAA
Organism: Mirounga leonina; assembly: GCF_011800145.1. NCBI lineage: Eukaryota > Metazoa > Chordata > Mammalia > Carnivora > Phocidae > Mirounga > Mirounga leonina. Next base: position 55,230,473 of record NW_023270825.1, on the reverse strand, counting down.
AGGGCATCATAGGTTAAAGGCCACTGGTTTAGATGGATGTGCCAAACACAAAACATTACTATTACTGACTTCTAACAAGGGAGGTTATGTTAGGCAAAATGAGAGCATCACCCCAACAAACTGGTGGTTACCACTTGAAATTGAGAAGAAGATTTCTTTATTGCAATGCCAAAGCTAAGTGATGTGGCTTCGTCTACGTGGGTGCATTTCTTCTCTGCTAGGGTTGCTTTTAGTGCTGAACCAGCAAAGTCACATAATGACAAATCTAAACTCTTTTCTCCTTCATTGTAGTCTCTTCTCCTTCACTGATTAGGATTTACAAACTTATCCCCGTGCCAGATAAGCCTAGTCTTTCCATTACAAGGATGAGTAGGAAAATACACATAAATTTAAGGTGTCTATATGAATAATTAGAAAATGCTTTCTTATGTAATAGAATTATTGTATGGTGGTAGGAAAGCTAGTATAAGACTTTTAACTTTGATCTCCAAAAGATAACGAGGCATGTCATCTATGGTACTAGAATTTTGTTAAGGATTCATAAAGCAATTGCTAAAGCAAGAAAAGTTATTTTGCGTGTTGGCAACATTCATTGGTGAACCTCAACATGTCCTGCTGTGAAATTTTAATTTCAAGGGTTTAAAAAAAATCCTAGGGCGCCTGGGTGGCTCAGATGGTTAAGCGTCTGCCTTCGGCTCAGGTCATGATCCCGGGGTCCTGGGATCGAGTCCCGCATCAGGCTCTCTGCTCCTTGGAAGCCTGCTTCTCCCTCTGCCTCTCTCTCTCTCTGTCTCTCATGAATAAATAAATAAAATCTTAAAGAAAAAAAAATCCTATAGCCAGAACAACAAAAACAAAACAAGAAAACATTTTGCCTTCATTCTTCTCAACAATTATAAAGGTCATAATAAAGAAGAATGTATATTAATATAAATGACCTTTATAATAACCCTCTGCCTCTGCTATCTCTGGGAATAACTGCTACTCAGAAGGCTAAGACTTGAAAATTTTATGTTCAGCAAATTGCCCTTCCTATACAAGCGCAAGAAAAGATACACACACACACACGAAGACTTGTCAGTAGAAAAAAAAAAATGCTTAAAGATATATTCCTTTTAATCAGATATACAATTCAAGAATGGAGAAATCAGGGTACAAAAGTAGTGGTGATTACCAAAAATGTATATTAAAAAACCCATAAAACAGGATGAATTCTAAAATAATCATTGTTAAATTTCAATATCAATATTAAGACAATTTCTTTGAGGAAAAATTGTGGTCCAAATCAATAATATTATTCTGCATCTGAAAGTTAAGATTGTATTTCAATAGGAAAATTAAACAGAAGAAAAGGAGAAAGGGAAGTTGTGTTGAATTTGTAATGAATACTAATTCAAACTTTACAGTGATAATTAGAAAAATGCAGGTCTAAGTAAATATTTTAAGTCTGAATTTTAAATAATAACTAATAGGTTAAAATAGGCTGTGCCTGCAAAAAACCTGAGTTTTAAAGTATTTTTTTCCTCATTTTCAGAAATTTAAGTTCTTTGGCAATCAGGGAAAAACATTGTCCCAGTTCAATTTCTGCTGACTTCCCTTATCTTTTTTACCCAGCTCCTCTCCACAGACAAGGATCTTTTTCTTCTTATTTTGATTCAGAGGCTTAGCAAGGTTGATTTAGTTTGACTTACTGTATGTGTTTTCACCTGCAAGATGGATTTATTTTTACTTAGACATGCTCATGGGCTCTTTTTGTGAAAATTTAAAGTACATTAATTCTAAGTACTCCAGGGAAGAACTAAAACATTTGTAGTTATTTATTCAAATGTCAACTGCAATTATTCATAAGTGGGAAGTTTTCTTGGCCCTCAAAGAAGAATATATTCATTTAAAATAGTAATATTGAAGAAACTCGCTTAGAAATTTAACTTAGTGTGTGCATGCATGTGCGTGTGCCTTTGAGTTCAGAATGAGATTTTCTGATATGAAAAAAAACAGAATAAACTAACAGAACAGGACACTACCAGAAGAGGACCCAGGGGATGACTTAAGTACCAAAATATTCCTCCCTGTCCCCATTATGAGGCAGCATCTTACCTCTCATGATGACCAAACTCAATTGTCTCTGACAGTGTAATAACTCCTTTCTGTGATTGATGATTCACTCCCACAGAAACCCTACAAGAATAGATGGAAGCTAAGGCCCTAATTTTAGTGGGATTCTTATTTTCCCTTCTGATGCCTGGGAAAAGTATTACCTCTTTGGAACCCAGATCCACTAGAGTCATGAGCCCAAAGTTTCAGGGATAGGAATACAAATCACCTATTCTGGTCTTTGGAAGTAATAATGAGTAGGGAAATTCCTACTTCTACCACCTGGTTTCCAGACCTGTGTAATCTACTTAGGGATGCAACAACATAAAATGACCACTGTGTCTTGAAGGATAATGTCCCATTCTCACAGGGTATCATCTTCAAGCTGGCACCTCAGCTACACCTAAAGGAGGCTGTTTAACTGCACTGTTTTGTGGCAGTTTCAGTTGTGTAGTATATGATAGAACCAATGTTTTTAATGGTCATTTCCTCTGTCACGATGGAGGGAAATATCGGCATTTCTACTTTGCTTTTTTTCTATTGCATCAGTATTTACTTGACTGGTTGAAGAACCAGTGTGAAGACTGGCCAAATGCTAAGTATAGCTATTGCAATTATACCATTGTGACCTGGAAGAACAACTGGTGTGCCAAAAATACAATGGACCCTTTTGGATGGACTTCTATTAGAACTCCAAATATTTCCTGACCCCCAAATACCCACAGGTAGCATGGGGCTATGATTATACTAATTACCTGTGAATAGGTATCAACTCAGACCTTATGGCCAGTAACCTTCACAAATCTAGGTGCTTTCTCTTCCATCTTTTCCTGTATTCATTTATTCTGTACATACAGGAAAGACCCAAGAATGGATGAGCCAAAGGCTGAGGTAAGCTTTCTGTGTGTGTGTATATATACATATATGATCAAGAACACATGTGTGTATACTGATGCCTGGGTGGTTCAGTCGGTTAAAACATCTGCCTTCACTCAGTTTATGATCCCAGAGTCCTGGGATCAAGTCCCACCTCGGGCTCCTCGCTCAGAAGGGAGCCTGCTTCTCCCTCTGCCTGCTGTTGTCCCTGCCTGTACTCTCTCTCTGTCTCTCTTTCTCTGACAAATAAATAAATAAAATCATAAAAAAAAGAACACGTGTGTGTGTGTATATATATATATATATATATACATATATATATACACACACACATATAGAGAAATATAGAAATACAGAAAGATATCGGGTATATAAATGTAGACAGATACAGGTACAAACATCCTTGCTGGATGCCCATATATTGGATACCTGATTCTCTCTTTTTTTTTTTTTTTTTAAGATTTTATTTATTTATTTAACAAAGAGAGAGCGACAACAAGAGGGAACACAGTAGGGGGAGTGGGAGAGGGAGAAGCAGGCTTCCTGCTGAGCAGGGAGCCCGATATGGGGCTAGATCCCAGGACCCTGGGATTGTGGCCCAATTCAAAGGCAGACGCTTAACGACTGAGCCACCCGGGCACCCCAGGACTGGGTTTTTGAATACTTGAAGCACAAAGACCCCTGATCAACAGTGTGATATAAAGATATAAAGGGGCACCTGCATGGCTCAGTCAGTTAGGCTGACTTTGGCTTGGGTCATGATCCCAGAGTCCTGGGAACGAGTCCCACGACAGGCTCCCTGCTCAGTGGGGAGTCTGCTTCTCCCCCTCCCTCCTGCTGTGCTCTCTCTCTCAAATAAACAGATAAAAATCTTTTAAATAATTTTTAAAAATTTAAAAAACAGTGAGCTATTTTTTTTTTAAGATTTTATTTATTTATTTGAGAGAGAGAATGAGAGAGAGAGAGCAGGAGAGGGGGGAGGGTCAGAGGGAGAAGCAGACTCCCTGCAGAGCAGGGAGCCCGATGCGAGACTCGATCCAGGGACTCCAGGATCATGACCTGAGCCGAAGGCAGTCGCTTAACCAACTGAGCCACCCAGGCGCCCAAAACAGTGAGCTATAAAGCTGCTAGTTGATGTTCAGCACAGAGTTAAAACATCTGTTTTAGTTCCTCAGTGAACACATTATTGTTGTTTGTGGTTGTTGCTGGTTATGACTGTGTCCTAGGTGGCCCTATGGCTCCCTTTGTCTCTGCCTTCTCTGTTTCCTCTCCCTACCCCAGTACAGGGAGACCGTGCCCCCCTCTCCTTTCATCTTCACACCCTGTTCACTTATGGGTGATGGTATTTATCTCTGATCCCAATGGATTTTCATTTCTTCACTCTCCCATATACATGGCAGAAAAGAAGCATAACGCCCCCCAAATGCTGGGGAGTCCCAACCCCTGTGTGTGTGATAGTCCTCCGACCCTCCGCATCTGGTCGTGTCTCACCTGAACCCTTTCACAAGACTCTTAGATTTTTTTCAGTTTTTGGTTTTGGTTTTTAATTTCTATCAAGATAGAGAATATAAGGCCCAGGCTCAGAACAGACAAGACAGACCTGTTTCATAACTTTGGTCACTATTTTCATCCACTTCTGTCAGTTCTGATGTGTTTCCACCAGTTACAAGATTTCTCTGGGGAAGGGCCTGGCCCCCCACACACACACGCACCCTACCAGCCTTCTATGTTTACGGGATGAAGCTCTTCACCCGGCTGCCCGTGGGATGATGGCTCTGGAATAAGGATCTGGTGCCAAGAGGGTCAGAAAGATGGTGTCCAATGGGCTAAAGTTGGAGGTGGGGGGTCATGGGGTACAGAGTACAGTGGGCTTTACTGGAGAATGGGACCTCTCTGGGAGAGGAACCCTCTCCCTACTTCCATGGTGACAGAAGCTAGGCCTCAAGCTGCCCTGGGGCTTGTGACCTAGAGGGAGAAGGGGGCCCCCTCAGGTTGAGGAGACTGTGGTTGTGAGCCGGGCCCTCTCCTTCCGCCACAGCACAAAGTCTCCGGGGATGGCTGGACTCATTGCGTAGAAGACATTGGCGTTGTCAGGAATCAGGAGCTCCCTGTCCCCAGGAAGCTGATTCTCTTAATCAGCTCCAAAGATGCCATAGATAAGGCTCCTTTGCTACTATTCAACCTTTCTACTTAAGTATTAAGGTAATTACACTTAACATTGCTTCTAATAGTTAAGTGCTTCCACTAAGCCCCACAATTCTGAAATCCTATTATCTCTATTGTTACTAGAAAACCCAATTCTTTAATAGCTTTTCCTACCATCACCTTGGCCTAAAGAGGGCAACACCTAATGAACTTCTCAATAATGTGTGTGCCTCTCCTTATTGACTTGGTAAATGGACTATCCTCCAGCCCTCTTATGGAATATAATCAGTTGGGGAGTCTGGGGTCCTGTAGAGTAGACCCATTCTAGCATGCTTACTTCTCTGATTCTTTTACCTCTTCCTTCCAAGTCTGTCATAGCAGTTCTGGCATCATTTAGTGTGTGCCTTCACTTTTATAAAGTCTCCAAGATTCATCTGAGCAGTGTAGTAGAACAATCTGGATCCTTTCCAGGACTTAAATCCTATGTCACAGGAAAGAGCCCCCAAATGGACAAACTCATAATTTAGGGGAAAATCTCAACATAGCCCAGCTGGGATTATTAACAAACTTCTCCATATCTACTTTTTTTTTTTTTTTTTTTTTGATCCAGCCCTCTTAAAATCCTCATTCAGATTCTCAGACATATTCTCACATTTCCTGCTGGTAATGTTTGTTAGATCCTACAGCTTATTTAGTATATAATGCTCTTAAAAAAAAAAAAAAAAAAAAAAAAACCACAGGTCTAGAAATACTCCCTCTGAGTTCTGCTAAGATTTGCCCCAAGTATGGGATTCTGAGAGTTCAAGGTTCTTAATTGCATATATTCAGGATCCTCATCCCGAATCGCACATCAGACCACAGTCGTTTTAGGTTCCTGATTTACCTAGTCTACATAATAAGGTTCTTTGAAATTCTGCCACTCTTAAAATTAATATGCAGCTCTGTCTACTGTGCAAATGCTGGAAAGGGGTCTCTCGCAAGGCTGCCAAGGAAGCCCCCTCACTCTCACACTGCCCAGGAAAACAGCTAAACTAAAATAACGTGCATCATTTAATAACAGAATATGAGTGAAAATTAAAACGCTGATAACTTTTATTATTGGCACAGACGTAGGCAAAAGGAACTCATGTGCTTGCTGTTATAAATTATAAGTTGAAAACGTAAATTGATATATTCACATTCTTTTGAAGAAACGTGGGACTAATTAATGTGATAGACCAGATTATTGTTAAGCAAATATTTATCCCCTGTTCCCCTCCAACTTCCATAGAAGGAGTACATTTCACCACAACTTTGATATTGGGCATGGCTAATGATTTGCTATAGTCAATGAGAAGTTAGCAAATGTGAGATGAGCAGAGACTTCAAATGTGTGTGTTCCTTTCTCTTGCCATAAAAAAAAAAAAAAAAAACCATGCCTAAGGCAGTGGCTGGAGCAAGGAGGATAAAAGAGACGAGTCTCACCCAAGCCTCAGCTTAGAGCAAAGTCCAGCCAAATGTGGCCTAGATCAGCTGAACGGCAACCAACTGGCAAACATATAAGTGAAAAATGAATGTCTCTGTTACAGGCCACTGAATTCTGCAATGATTTGTTACACATCATTATTATGTAAATGAGTGATTAATATGACTTCTTAAGTGGAAGATGTACATAACTCTATGACCTGGGAATTCCATTTCTATCTATCCTGGACAAATCCATGCACGTGTGTGTGTGAGGAGACTTGTAAAATGATGTTCCTGGTAGTACTGTTTGTTCTGCCTCACTTGACTCACCTGCAAGTTTAATGTTTTTTTTATGTCATATCGCCTTTTGACACATGCGAGCCAGCCAGCACTAGCTGAGAAGAGTTTGTCGTTTTTCTCACCCTGGGTAACATGACCATTAATTTCTTTGGCTTTCAGCGTCACAACAATACCATCCACTACACTTTTTAAAACTTGATTGCCATCTCATAAATCCATAAATTCAACTACATTTCAATTTTTTCTATAGCTTTATTACAGACTACGCATGTTACTTTGGCACTTTCCAAAGTGGTCTCATGTACATTCAGTAAATATCCTCTTCCCTTTTCTGAATATGCCATACTTTTGATTCATTAACATTGAACTTCTGGCCAACAGCACTATAACTCATGCCTGAATGGAGCTCATTGAACACACATATTTTCTTCATAAGGCACATCACAACTTTCTTACACTTGGGAACACTAGATAGCACTTCAACACTATGCTTGTGAGTCATTTTAAACAGCAAACTCACCAAAAATGTAAAAAGGAACAGAGATGTAAAAAATGTAGCACTAAATAAATTGCAAAAAGCCTAGTTATTTAAAGTATAAGAGCTGCAACAAGAAGTCTGAGCATCGCCTTGTTCAACCTCAGCTAGAAACCGGTGCATTGGGCAACTTGAATTTTCTGTGGCCCTGTGCAAGCCTGTGAATGACCACAAAAAGTGCCATGAGCATTGGTTTTGGCAATACAAATAAATTTTAGCTAGTGGGCAAATTTGCAAAGACATACCCCATGAAGAATGAGATCAACTAGATTTAGTTTAAGTAAAATGCAAAAATACTCATGGGAATGATCTTACCAAACATCAGGGTAGTGCTTACATCTAGTAAAGGAGGAAGTGAAAAAGATGCTTATGTGGGTCTTAGTTTTATTTTTAACATTTTATTTTTAATATACAAGAGATTTTAACCAAATACTGCAAAATGCTGATGCTCCTATCGTCTCTGGTAAGTATAATTGCCTTTAAGTTTTGGAATATTTGAAGTGTTTTCTGACTTTATATACTTTTTATTCACAATACAAACTTTTATTTAAATAAGGAAAAAGGCTACTGTACAGATATTACTCTTCAGGTGCAGCCCACAGAGCCATGGTTATAGATGCTTAGCTCTGTAAGGAAGTGCTTCTATAGATTTTTAGGTTTAGAGATGACACCATCTGGATACCTTGGCTTGAACCAGGCAGCCACATCTTGTTCTAGTAGGTGGATCCTATCCAGTTGGTTTCCCAGGGTGATCCAGTTGGGCTGCACGTTCATCCAAATAACTCAATCTTAAGAGTGCCAGAGGATAGTCTCTATCATGACATAGATTTCATCTGGTTTATGACTGGTAGAATGAACCTCACCTACAATCACATCGCAAACCTGACCCTGGGTGAAGCCTTGGGGATTTCCTTTGACACCAACAAACCAATGTTCCTTCCAATCGTTCAACCAGTAACCTGTACAGCCTGTCCAAATGATGTGCTGCAGTGGATCTATCTTCACCCAGATACATATTCTCTTACACATTCTCTTTACACATCCTCTTAGAAGGAAAAAAAAAATTCTGGGAACTGTGAACTTGAGCTAAGCTACCCATCTTGGTACAGAGGGCAGATGCTGAAATATCAGCTAGTTGAAGCACAAATCAGGTAAATGAAGTCACAGAGGTACAGACCTCCACCGATTCCTGAAAGGGTCTCTCATCCTACATTTAGAAACCATTCAGTTATAGTTTTCAAAGAATATTTTGACTGTGGGCTACTAATATTTTCAGTGTTCAGTTGATTTAAAAACTTAAATCCATTAAAGTATTCTGAGAAGTCACACAAGAAAGCTCTAATTATTGATACCATGCTCTTCACGCATATCTCCTACAATCTGGACCAACTCTGAAATGGTGACCTCTACTTCTTATAAAACATTGATTTATTTCTTTTATGGATATTCCATCCAAATACAATGCCAGCTGTTTTCCTGGTCAGGAGGTAATCTGGAATTACTGGTTGAATATTGACTGAGGAACAGGATATATTTAGTTACTGCTTTTCCACACAGATCACTATTTTACCTTACTATGGAATCTCCCAGGAACAATAGCTATTTTTGATCTTTCATATCGATCCTTCCTAGACCTTAGCAACTGTGGCTAGAAATGATATTTATACCCCAGTCTGCACAAGCTAAAAAATTATGACATGATCATTGTCAGTACTCAGAAACTGCATCATACTACTATGCAGAATCAGATTTGCTAGGAACATCAATTAGATAGAGCGGGTAAAAATTCTAGAAGTGTAAAACAGATTCTTATTCTCTTCCTTATTTCTTAAAAGTTATATATTAACCATATTTTGCCTAATTTGTGTAAGGGTGTCCTATTATAAGTTACAGATCAATACAGAGTCATCTACATGCAAATCATTGTGTATAGATAATGGTATAGTAAAGAATTTGGCTTTACTTAAGGAAAAGTCAGAAAATAAGAAAAGCTTTTCTTCTGGCTTTTGGGAGGTAAACTCTAAAACCTTGGATTTCTCCAGTGATAGGAGTACCTTTTTTTTCTTCATGGTGGTCCCCTCAGAGCACACCTGATATTTTATGCTAATGAGATGACTGAAGGTGAGGCTGGCCAATGTGATAGTTTTCGGATGGAAGCTGGACATACTGAAATAACCAACTATATGATTTAGGTTGGGGGCTCTGGATTATGTGATATCACCTTGTCTCTGGGAGGTGAGGGAGGCTAGAGATTGAGTTCTACTATGTGGACAATTAATCAATCATGCCTCAGTAATGAAGTCCCAATAAAAACTTTGGACACTGAAGCTCAGTGAGCTTTCTGGGCTGACAATACTATGTGTGTATTATCACTTATCCATATCAAAAGTAATGTATCATGAGGATAAAAAATGCTTTGTGTTTGAAAATTTTCTAGACTCTGAGCTATCCACCTCTTTTCTTAGCTGATTTTAATATACCCTTTTCCTATAATAAATAAGACCATAATACAATGATTTTCATTGAGTTCTATCTTTCTAGTGAATTAGTAAAACTGAGTATGGTTTAGGAATCTTCCAAACTTCTGTCTCAGGCAAACTTGGCAGTCTGGAAGACTATGCCCTTAAGTTCAAAGTCTAGCTAACTCAGGGTAATAATAAAAAAACATATATATTTTCTAGAAGTAGATATAATCTGAAAATAAAACTAAAAATTTATTTTCTAACAATTGGCAGAGAGGGGCTATATATCAAGTATTCCAAAACCAAAATAAATCTTGTTATATATTTTTAAATACGTAATAGGTTTAAAAATACTATAGTCTATTACGATACGACAGCTTACTTGTATTCCTTGGTATATATTTCCCAAAAGCACACCCAGAACTGTTATAAAATAATATTGCCCAAAGTGATGCACTCTTTAGATGGATACTTGTTGGAAGAGGTCATCCAGACTGCCAGTTGACCTCTGAGCTGGACCTGAGCAATCAGAAGCTTCTCACCCCCACCCCTGTTCCTGGAATGTACATTCTGCCCACTGTTCCCACACTAGGAGCTGCTTTAAGGACATAACCTTAAGAGAGTAAGGTATTTTTGAGACCATCTTCACTGAATATGTGACTGAACTCAGTTGAGGTTTCTATGTAGATGTTTTTAAGATTCTGGCCTATGAGTGGAGAGATCTAATCTTCTTGTAGCCACCTAAGACCAGCCTCTTATATAAGTTCCTTTGCTTATTAAACCTGTCACCCACCAATCTGGAGTGCTTTACCTCTTTCTTCAGTCTCTCCTTGTACTCTGTGAACAAGGGTCCTTTTCAGATTTTGCCTGAGAAGCCCCTAGGGTTATGAACCAATAATACTTTATGCAGATTTTGTTTAGGTTCAGCTGATACTGGATTATCCCTGACTTAAAAATCTTTCTGAACAAAACCACTCAGCAATGTTGAATGGTAAAGAACTTTAGAGTGTTAATTGTTCATCCTTTATAAACTGGAACAGAGTCAAAACAATTATGTAAAGAGAATCAAGACTTTCTGTGATTGTACCCTCAGCTCACCTAAGACTAAAAGAAGAAACAACTTGTACTGTGGTACCCATGTTTGTGAGGCAGCTGTCTTCCATTAAAAACACTGCCATTGGATGGGGGGAAATCTCCAGCAAAACACAGGCAATTTTATTCTAGTTATTATAGCAACAGATGTATAAGTGGGCGCTTTGTTCTCTCCCACCCTCTCGCAATTATGGAACTGCTCAATCCATCATAGCATTTGTTTATTACATGCACATTCCAAGCGCAAGTGTCTTTTACTGAATCACAGTAGCCAATGACTACTGAGCACCTAGTGAGTGTTTGCCATGAACTTTAAAGTGCTTCATGTTGGGGCACCTGGGTGGCTCAGTCAGGAAGGCTCAGGTCATGATCCCAAGGTCCTGGGATCTAGCCCATGCGTCTGGCTCCCTGATCAGTGGGGAGCCTGCTTCTCCCTCTCCCTCTGCTGCTCCCCCTGCTTGTGCTCTCTCTCTCTCTCTTTCTCGGTCAAATAAATAAATAAAATCTTTGGGGAAAAAAAAAAAGCAAAATAATTGCCATGAAAGTAACCTAATTTTAGCTTGATTATTTGTTCAAGTGCATGTGTCTGTTCAACTAGTAATATAGAATAACTTTAGGTATCCATTAGTGAGTATGATTTTGAACTCACTAACATCAAAATCCCAGCTAATAAAAACAATATTCATATTACATAAACTTTATATATCATATCTGTCTTTCTGTATTCTGAAATATATTCTAGATGAAGCCATACTCACAAAGAATAGAACACTGTGACAGCAACTACTCATTCTCTACTAATCATCTTACCCAATAAAAAATTAAAAATACCCTCCCTGATTTTTAGTTGGATACATCATTACCCAGGATAAATACTGCATTTTCTATTCCCTTGGCTCTAGGTATGCTTGTGTGATAGAGGCTTTCTTTCTTTCTTTTTTTTTTTTTAAGATTTTATTTATTTATTTGAGAGAGAGAGAATGAGAGAGAGAGAACACATGAGAGGGGATAGGGTCAGAGGACGAAGCAGACTCCCTGCCAAGCAGGGAGCCCAATGCAGGACTCGATCCCGGGACTCCAGGATCATGACCTGAGCCGAAGGCAGTCGCTTAACCAACTGAGCCACCCAGGCACCCGATAGAGGCTTTCTTTTTTTTTTTTTTTTTTTTTTAAGATTTTATTTATTTATTTGAGAGAGAGAGAGCACATGAGAGGGGGGAGGGTCAGAGGGAGAAGCAGACTCCCCTCAGAGCAGGGAGCCCAATGCAGGACTCGATCCAGGGACTCCAGGATCATGACCTGAGCCAAAAGCAGTCGCTTAACCAACTGAGCCACCCAGGTGCCCCCAGATAGAGGCTTTCTTAATGATAGCTTTGAAAGAATAAAATAGCTACCTTGCCATACAAAGATACAAGCCTATAGTCAAAGATGAGAATACTATGCTGCCACCACACCTAAGCCATTTTTATCAGATGACCCCCCAAAATCTGCTACTATTTGTGGAAGAAGAAGGACTGGGATGGAGGGGAATAAATAAATCACAATCAGTAAGAAAAGATCACAGTCTTCAGACTCAAACACTACATCTGTGCAAGATCTCTAGCTTTGACTATATACACATCATCCTAAAACTAAGTTTTCAGAAGATCACTTTGACAGAAAACCAATCTTGCCTTGCAAAAGACAGTAATTGTTAACTTGTAGAGTTACCAAGAGTAACAGCCCTTCCCTGTAACTCCTCCACACACAAACTGCATCTCCAGGACACTGGCTACAAAAATTGTATAGTCCCCGAGAAAGACATTCTTGACAACATTCACTTAAGATATGAGCATGGAAGAAAATAGTCAAAGAAGAACTTCCCAGAGAGCTATGGATTTCCAAGTAGCTAACCAAACAACTTGTACTTTATCTTCACATACAGCTAAGATTTGGTCATCGCTATAGATCTATAATTACTATGTGTTCTTCATTCTCTTTTTCTGCAAATAAGTATCTCATGATTATTTTGTGTATATGCTGAGGTGGAAAAATATGGCCCCACAGGCCAAATCTGGTTTGCTACCCGGTTCTGCAAGTAAAGTCTTATTGGAACATAGCATGCCCGTTCATTTTTGTCTCTGGTTGTTTTCACACTTCAGTGGCAATTAAATAGTTGTAACAGAGAGAGTATGGCCTACAAAGCTGAAAATATATACCATCTGGCTCTTTACAAATAAAGTTTACTGACCCCTGGTCTATATCATCATTTTATATTGAGCATGCTAAGAGCAAATGACTTGTTCCTAAACTAAAGATAACTGTATCAGATTTAAGGCAACAGATTACACATCTACTAGAGATCCTGGATACAGTAAGCAGATGGAACTTTGTTTGTCTTAGAGAAGGATGCCTTCGAGAAGGAAGGAAGTGCATAGAGAGATGGGTATTCAAAGAAACAGATTGTGTCATAGAAAACATCCACTCTTTATTTTTCCAAATGAAAGCAGAAACTTTCACATATATCAAAAATGCATGTTGCTAGCCTCATTTAAAATAGTTTTCTCAAAAAACAAATAATCCAGTCAAGAAATGGTCAAAAGACATGAGCAGACTCTTCTCCAAATAAGACATACAAATGGCCAAGAGGCACATTAAAAAATGCCCCACATCACTTGCCATCAGGAAAATACAAATCGAAACCACAATGAGATACCATCTTACACCAGCTAGCATGGCTAAAATTAACAGGACAGGGAACAACAAATGTTGGCTAGGATGCAGAGAAAGTGAAACCCTCTTACACTGTTGGTGAGACTGCAAGCTGGTACAGCCAGTCTGGAAACCAGTATGGAGGTTCCTCAGGAAGTTAAAAATAGAGTTACCCTACAACACAGAAATTGCACTACTGGATATTCACTACAGATGTAGTGAAAAGAAGGGGTATCTGCACCCCCAATGTTCATAGAAGCACTGTCCACAATAGCCAAACTGAGGAAGGAGCTGAGATGTCCTTCAACAGATGATAAAGAAGATGTGGTTCATATATACAATGGAATATTACTCAGCCATCAGAAGGAATGAATACCTACTATTTACATTGGCATGGTTGGAGCTGGAGGGTAGTATGCTAAGTGAAATAAGTCAATCAGAGAAAGACAATTATCATATGGTTTCACTAATATGTGAAATATAAGAAATAGCACAGAGGATCATAGGGGATAGGAGGGAAAAGTGAATGGGAAAAAAACAGTGAGGAAGACAAACCATGAGAGACTCTGGACAGCAAGAAACAAACCAAGAGCTACAGAAGGGAAGTGGGTGGGGTGATGGAGTAACTGCGTGATGGGCATTAAGGAGGGCACATGATGTGATGAGCACTGGGTGTTATAGGCAACTAATGGATCATTGAACACTACATCAAAAACTAATGATGTACTATATGTCAGCTAATTGAATTTAAATTTAAAAAAAGAAAAAAAAGAAGTTGATACTACTGAAAAAAAATTTTTTTAAAGAAAAAATAGTTTTCTTTAATTGTCCTTTTAAATAATGACATCTTCTTATATTGTAAATAATAGTCTTATGAGATTTTTAATTTGGTCAATTATAAAGATATTGTTCAAGTTGTTTATTCATTATGTCATTATCACACCGTACATTCATTTCTACCAAGGGAAATGATCATGCCACCTAGTGATGTTCTATTTTCTCAAAAATTTGTTTATCTCACAAATGTACTAAATTGGGTAAATTACAGTTTCTCTTTTTTCAAATTGACTGCTTGCAGGTTGTGACACATGTATGCTTCACGTACAAAACATATATATCATTTTTGTAGATATCTTACTTTATCCTTAGTTCCATTTCACTATAATCTTGTTTTGCTCCGCTTTTAATTTATAATACAAGTATGTAGCATTATATGCTACCTGACATCTCTTCTAGAACAAGCAGATAGGAAAATATATAATCACTCAAAAATGAAACACTATCTCACTGAATCCTAAATATGACTTTTTAAATTCACTATTTACACTTTACAGGGAAAAGACAAATTACAGGCAAAAACAACCAAAAAGTAAGTAAGAACTTAAAATTTAAACATATATTTAACTCCATACTTTTTCCACTGTATCATGTTGTTTCCCTTTGGACTCGAGGTAAGAGTAGAACAATATTATTCTGAAGTCTAGATCAAATTAAGTTAAAGGTTGAAACAGGCCTGAGGATAAGTTCTAAAACCTTGACTTGACAGTCTCATTTTTATGTCTGAGAATGTTGAAGAGGTTAGTATGTGTATCAGTAGCTCTAAAAACCTTTAAGAAAACTGTGACTTTGGTATAGAATTGGCATATTTAAAAAAATTGCAGACCAGGGGCACCTGGGTGGCTCATTCAGTTGAGCATGGACTCTTGGTTTTAGCTCAGGTCATGATCTCATGGGTCGTGGGATCGATCCCCAGGTTGGGCTCCATGCTCAGCAGGTAGTCTGCTTAGAGATCTCATTCTCACTCTGCCCTTCCCCCTGATCATGTGCACACATGCACACACTCTCTCTCTCTAAAATAAATAAATCAATCTTTAAAAAATTGCTAACCACTCCAAAAGTTCATGACATGTAACAATTTTTAATATTGCTGAAGCTGCTGAAATAAATGAATCATTAGGCTAATATGACATAGGAGTCCACACCTGGAGAGCAAGCCTGGCCTGCCATGCACTATCCAGCTTTCCATCCAGTCTTCTTGCTCTCTCTGGTCTTTATGGTGTCAGTAACTCATGAAAATAAAAATAAAATCTTATGTTTATATGCTAAAAAGAGGACACTTGATAAAGTCTTGCATATAAAGTTAAGAAGTCTAAAAAAATGATTCTTATCTAGAAGAAAATTTTGAATAAAGAATAGAATGGCAAATTCTGAAAAGGTCCAGATCTATGACATTCAAAATTATTATATGTATTTACTCAATACAAACAGTTCATGGAGTGATAACACGGGCAAAGTTTGCTCATTGATGGAGTTAGAACTTCAGTGAAATTTGAAAAATCAGGTAACTTACATTTGAAGTTATATAGTCTGAGGAAACATAGGACTATTTCAGAGCTCTGTATGTGTGAAAGTACAAGAGAAGAGACACAGCATTAGTCTTTCTTCCTGAGGTGCAGGGGAGAGGGCATGACTTAGAAAGGAAGGGTTGTGAGCAGAAACAAGGGTTCAACACTGATAAAATCCACCTGGTTTTATAACAAAATGTCTACAGAAGGGAAGTATCCTGGTTAAATGCAACAATGCATATACTGATTCTTATATGGTGGCAATGTGGGATGTTTGAGCCATGCCTACTCTACGATAACATTAATCTCAATTCACAATAACAAAATAAAGAAAAATCTCCTTCTTCCATCCAGTCTATTAGAAAATTTGCATCATGGCACATTTATTTTAACATGATTTTGCAATTATACGTATGCTTAAGTGATAATTCACAAATGTGAGGTCTTAAAGAGATTATAAGTGATTTTGCTTATGAATGTCAGGATTCTACTCAGATTTCTTTGGGCAAAGCCACTTAAATTGAAATGATCCCTAGCCGACTGACATCTTCTCCATAACCAGTCTTCAAACTGTTTCATGTTAACACTATACCTGAAATCCAGCTGGCTCACACTCAGTTATAATAAAAATCCAAAGTGTTGCTAAGTGACTAGGGAATAGAATATGAAATTCTGACAAGAAATATTCCCTCACCCTTGATTGAGGAGAGTACTGCAGGATGGTCAAGGTGATGTGCATTCTTGGGCCCTTTAAAGACTAATTTCTTCTCAATTCCTACATAGAAATAATGCTTAATATTCAAAAATAATGTGTCATCTTTAATCTCTGATTTAAAGTGCCCATTATTAACTCCTACTATAATTTAGGTTTTTAAGTGATGCATTCATCCTTGCCTCTAGTTTAGATTACTGCATGAACTTCCAATTCTACTACAAGCAGAAGTTTCTGGAGCAGTTATAGTTCTTTAAGAGGACAAGAACAGTGAGGTCACATCACATCAGTACTTCCTGCCCTGTACTGATACCGATCAAATTCTGAAAATAATTTAAGGTTTCAGTTCTTAGCCTTAGGGCACAAAACTCGATAGAATCTAGCAATTTCAGAAACCTTATCATGTTCGACACCACATTACTCATAGCAACTATTTTCAACAAGCAGTCTGTAGTATTGATCCTAAAACTGAAATGGACGAGATTCTAGGTCAGAATACGTCTTTCAAATCAATGAAATTGTGGAAATTAGTTTGAAAACTTCTATCAGGACATTAGAACATTTTTAAAGAAACTGGCAACAATTTAGCAGGTTCATTCTTTCATTCATTTATAAAAATACCCATTTTCAAGCCATAACTCTATTCAGTTCCCTCTTCCATTTCTAACAAGAGTTATTTCGGGTTCTCCAAAGCCCCTCCTCCATTCATGCAGCTTACTTCTGCCTGTCTTTACCTCATACCTGACTAGACAATCCTAAAGTCAGAAACACCCTCTGCTTGTGGCCCTCATCACACCCAATCATGTTTATATCCAAGTGTTTCTCAAGATTCACATTTGCAAATAATGACTATTTAAAAACAGTTCAGGGGCACCCGAATCTGTGCATGGCTCAGATGGTTAAGCGTCTGCCTTTGGCTCAGGTCATGATCCCGGGGTCCTGGGATCGAGCCCCGCATCAGGCTTCCTGCTCAGCAGAGTCTGCTTCTCTCTCTGCCCCTACTGTTCCTCCTGCTTGTGCTCTCTTGCTCTCTCTATCAAATAAATAAATAAAATCTTTTAAATAAAATAAAATAAAAATAAAACCAGTTCAAACAGCAAAGCTATTTATTAAATATATTAACGCAATTTCTCTATCTCTCTCTCCATCTCTTTCTCTCTTTTTCCTCTCTTTTTCGCCAACTGAACATGAAAAGGGATGCCGGTAGCTATCATGGCCATTGGCTGCTATCTTTTAACTATAACGTGAAGTCAGACTTAGGCTTAAACCAAAAATAAGGGCAGCAAGCAAACAGAGAGAAAGAATCTTGAAGAGATGGCTACCTGGACCTCAGAGTCATTAGCCTGGACAATAGGCATCCGACATCAGCCCATGAGGCCATGTGTTTCCTACCAAACTGATCCCATCTCAGAGAGTGGATTTTGCTTAATTGTAAGCAATATCCTGAGCTATCACTGGGAAAGGTGTGCTGGGGTGGCTTTTGGAAAGTTTTACTCATTCTTAAAGACAAAAAAAGTAGAAAAAGATCTTGTCTGCTTCTATCCATGAGAATACTCTCAAAGAAGCAGAACTACACCTATTCTTCATTTCTTTAAAATGGGGGAACAAAACTCTCAACAAACTAGATATAGAAGGGAAGTTCTTCAACCTGATAAAAATACCTACAAAAAACCTATACATCATACTTAATGGTACAATAATGAATGGTGTCTTCCTAAGATTGAGAACAAGGCAAGGATATCAACTTTCACCATTTTCATTCTGCATTGTACTGAAGATTCTACCCAAGACAATCAGAAGAAGAAAGAAATATAGATATCTTTTTTAAAAGTTATATAGGTTGTAAAAGAAGGATTAAAATAGTTTTTATTCACAGATGACATGACTCTGTTTTTAGAAAATCCAAAGAAATATCTGTCTAGAAATACACACACTAGAATAAACAAGCATAGCAAGGCTGCAGGATACTGATCAATACATAAAAGAAGTAAAAGTTTATACACTGATATACAAAATAAAAAGGATCCAAAGGAAAGGAGAATCATTTTTGTGTTCATGGATTGAAAGACTCAATATTATTAAGATGGCAATTCGCCCCAAAAAGATCTAATGCAGTTCCTACCAGAATAGTTGCAGATGTTTTTACTGAAATTCATAGTCTGATACTAAAATGTATATGGAAAGGTAGAAGGCCCAGAAAAGTTAAAATAATCCTGAAATATAACAAAATTGGAGGGCTTGACTTCTTGATTTAAAACTATTACAAAACTATAGTAATCAAGACACTATGGTATTGGCATAAGGATAGATATATAGATCAGTGGAACAGAATTGACCTTCCTAAAATAACTCTTACTTTTCTTGTTAATTGATTTTGGCAAAATTTCCAAGATAATTCACTGGAGTAAGCATACTGTTTTCAACAATAGAACATTTCCCTCCCTCTACTGGTTTGGAAGTTGTCTCTAGTTTATATCTCAGTGATAGCTCTAGATATTTTACTACACTTACTAGAAATAGAGACTGCTAGATTTCTAACCAATATTCATACTTTTAGTCTCTTGTTCAAAAAGAATCTTGATTTAATTGAAGACTGTTTGAAAACCCTACTCTTCAATTTTCTGTGAAATTTCAGCAAATATGATTAGGTTTAAAGAGAATATAGGTGGAAATTTGGGGTTGAGGCTTCCTTTAAAGAGAGGTCAGAATTAACTGGAAGGCCATTTGCCTTTGACACTTCTTACTACATTATTTTGTTGTCTTGATACTTGGCAAGTGGCCATGATGGGAAAAGATTTGGTCACTGACTTTCAACCAAATGCAAAAGATAGCAGGACAGAGAGTCTGGATTTCTGATAACAATAAGAAGCAGCCATCTCTGCCTTGGACTTTCTACCTCTTGTCTTATTTTATGTGATAGAAAATATACCCCTAACCTGCTTAAAACATTTATTTTAGATCTCTGTCACAAAAGGCCAAATACAGTTCTTAATAATATATTAAACAGATCTATTCATAAAATCCATTAACCTGTCATATTTTACATTTTATTTTCTATCTGATCTGCATACTACGGAGATTTTTCTAGTTTATAATTTTTTTTCATATGTACATGATCTATCAATTAACCCATTCATTGTGTTGTACTTAATTCGTTTCTAAATTTTTACTTTTAAAAGTTTTGTTCTGGGGCACCTGGGTAGCTCAGTCGTTAAGTGTCTGCCTTCGGCTCAGGTCATGATCCCAGGGTCCTGGGATCGAGCCCCGCATCGGGCTCTCTGCTCTGCAGGCAGCCCGCTTCTCCCTCTCCCACTCCCCCTGCTTGTGTTCCCTCTCTCACTGTCTCTCTCTGTCAAATAAATTAAAAAAAAAAAAAAAAGTTTTGTTCTGTTGTTTTTCAAATTTGATTTGAAGATACATTTGCTTATTGCTCACTCTTCTTAGGTTTATCTCTCAATTTTCTGAACATTTCATGTGATATATATATATCTGATAACTATTTTCTTTCGTCCATTTTTATTGAGATATAATTGACATACAACTTTGTATTAGTTGAGAGTATATGACATAGTGATTTGATAAATGTATATATTGTAAAATTATTGCCACAATGAGTTTAGTTAATATCCATCACTCACATAGCTACCAAATTCTTTTTCTTGTGATAAGATCTTTCAAGATCTACCCTATAAGCAACTTTCGAATACATAATACAGTACTGTTAGTCATATTCATTATGCTGTACATGGTATCCCCAAAGCATACTGATCTTAACACTGTACATTTGTATCTTTTGACCACCTTCAGTCATTTCACCTAACCCCTGCCCCTTGCCTCTGGCAAATACTAATCTGCTTTGTTTCTATAAGTTTGGTATTTTTGTATTCCACATATAAGTGAGATGATACAATACTTAATGTGCATGGAAACAATCATCCATGCTGTCACAAATGGCAGCATCTATGTTCATCAGGGAAAGTGGTCTGTAATTTTCTTCTTTTGTGTGTGTGAAGAAAATAATGAAGGTCAAAGTGGACATAAATGAAATAGAGTGCAAAATTACAATGTTCCTAAGGAGGATGAAGTGATACTGAGTCGAGCAGCATCAGCCCCAGGGAAGCAGCTGCAGAAACCTGTCTCAAGTGTTTTCTTTCTGGCAAGAGGTCAAACATCAGAATATTGTAATCAGCTAGTTCACTAATGTGGTGATCAAAAGAAAGACAAAATGGGCCATGTAATTATAGGTATTCCTTTAGGTAATGGTTTTCAAAGTGTGGGCCCTAGAATAACAGCATCAGCATCAATTTAGAACATTAGAAATGCAAATTCTTGAGCCCCTGGCACAGACTTACCAAACTGAAACTCTGGGGAAGGGACTCAGCAATCTAGCTGTTTGGGTGACAGCGATACATGCTAAATTTGAGAAACACTGTCCCAGGGATTTCTCGAATCTTTTCCGAAAAGGAATAGGCATCTGGAAAAAAGACTGTATTTTAAGCAACTAAGCAGAATGATACCTTTGAAGGAAAGTCAGTGAAACCTTGCATTAAAGTAGTAGACTGGTAAGGTCTGGGCATATGAGTTATATAATTAATATGACTTCATTTTAATCCATTTCTAATTAGTCATGATGATTCTCAGTGGCAGAAAGTTACTGAATTTTCTTTGCAATTTAGGAAATTATCTACTAAAATTCCTTTTTAAAATACAGAGCAATTATTTTTAAAATGTATTATTATATTAATAGTTCAAAGTTAGTCAAAAGAGACTCCTGAGGTCGAGTTTTACATTTCTACAAATGAATTCAGCATCTCCTCAAAATTATTTAAGCTATATTTCTGCAAATAAAAATGTAAGCATAATAAAACATGGCAGCTTGGTCATTAACTATTTGCTCTCTCACTCTAATTGTTATTCAGAATAAAAGTAACATCTACCAATAAATGCATGTTTTTTTATTATGTTCAGTTAGCCAGCATATAGCGCATCATAAGTTTTTGTTGTAGTGATCGACGATTCATTAGTTGCGTATAACATAAATGCATGATTTTAAACAGCTTCACAGATTAGCAGAGAGCCCAATGTGGGGCTGGATCCCAGGACCCTGAGATCATGACCTGAGCCCAAGGCAGATGCTTAAATGGCTGAGCCACCCAGACAGTCCTAGTAATCGCTTTTTTAAAAAATCAAATAGGATATTTGTGCAAGGCCATTTTTTATTATATTCTTTTTTTTTTTTAAGATTTTATTTATTTATTTGACAGAGAGAGACACAGCGAGAGAGGGAACACAAGCAGGGGGAGTGGGAGAGGGAGAAGCAGAGCAGGGAACCCGATGCGGGACTCGATCCCAGGACCCTGGGATCATGACCTGAGCTGAAGGCAGTCGCTTAACCAACTGAGCCACCCAGGCGCCCTTATTATATTCTTTTAAGATGTAATTCCACCAAGCATGAGTGAAAACTTGTATACTGCATGCATCAAAAACGGGCCATTATAATTATTTTGAATCTTATATGCTGACTTCAAATCTTGGATTAGTAACAAGGTAATAGTTTAGATTGTCATCAATACATAACAGAACAGAATTACAAGAACAATGACAAAGCAGCACATTCCATGGGATTCTCCTATAATTAGCCATTTTTATCATCCAATCTCATAATGCATGAATACTCATAGCTTGTTTTGCTAAGTTGTCTGGAAAGACGTAATTCACTTATAGACAGTACAGTGGGAAAAGGCGCATGAAAATGATACATCAAAGACTAATTCAATAATTCCATTAATTAACTAAAATATGCCTATGGTAATTCATCATAAACAAAATGTGGATAACACCAGTGAAGACAAAACAAGATGATCATTCCTTGCTTTTTCATTACATTCATTGTCTATTTGTGTTGGTTATATCTGAAAGTTTTTTGGTATTCTCTAACATCATGAAATGCGGTAAATATATCTGTAGAATTCTGCATCCAACACAGTGCCAGATAGTGCCACTTAACTTCTCTGGAACATGTATTACCTAATTGGTTATATTTGCAGGTCATCTTGGAGCCTCAGATGTATCTGAAGAATAAATGAACATTCAAAGATCATGCTGCAAAACACTTTTTTGTCTTCTGCCTGATACAAGGGAAGGCTATGTAGAAACCTAATATGGCACGTAAGGAATGTTAAAATAATGTCCTGATTGCTGAATTCATATTATCCTCTCATGAGGGAGCCATCAGCCTCATAGATTAAATAAAAATAAATAAGAGAAAGAACCCATTCTTGCGGTTGCCAGCTGAAAATAAACACTGCTTCTTTTTTAACTATGTTCAATTGTCCTTGTCCACAGGGACCATGCTTTGGAAATGTAAAAGAATATATTTAGTTCTTGATGAAAGAATAATAATTTGGTAATTTCTCCTAGGAAAAAAGCATTAAAG
Source organism: Mirounga leonina (assembly GCF_011800145.1). Taxonomy (NCBI): domain Eukaryota; kingdom Metazoa; phylum Chordata; class Mammalia; order Carnivora; family Phocidae; genus Mirounga; species Mirounga leonina. Next base: position 55,207,339 of record NW_023270825.1, on the reverse strand, counting down.
CTGTGGTTATACAAAACCATTTTCCTGTCCATGAAATTTTCAGATTTAAGACTCTCAAATGCTTTGGAAAACATTATCTTTACACCCCAGTGGCACAATGTTTTAAATTAGTCATTTAGAAAGAGGAAACAGAAAAACTTGAAGCATACATATGCTAACAGGTTTTTCTGAGCTCCCAGAAGTCAACAGGAAAACTGAAACCATGTGTATGGATAGCTAGGCGATCTTTCTAGCATAACATGTTTTTCAGTCAGAAATAATTTTGAGGAAGAAATAAGAAAGGTGAGTTTGTACCTTTCAGAGTATAAAATAAACTTTATAATTAAAAATAATAATAAATCAGATGATCAACTTTTGGTCTCGTTATACTAAATGAACTATTTGGATTTTTTTCATTATGGTTATGTTTGTTCGTTTGTTTTAAAATAAACAAATGGGCAATTGTGCCACTGTTGACCTCATAAGGAGTTTCTGGTGAGAAGAAATAAAAAGGAGGGCTAGAAGGACCAATTTTTACTTTGAAACCATGCTGAGTATCATTATATAAGTCCAGCTATATAATCCACATAATCAAAATTTGTATTAAAATTTTACATCCCTTTCAATGTAGGATTCTCATTACAAAACTGTTGGGAAAAGATATAAGTAGTCATCAAAATATAGTATGAACCTCTGTTCTTAAACAATGTTTCCAGATCTTGAATAAAAGGAACCTAGCTTTTTTCTTTTCTTTAATTTTTATTTGTACTCTATAAGGTTTGCATTATGAATCTTCACATTTAATTGCAAAACTTACATGTTTTCATGTACACATACAATTCAGTGTGTACCCACAGATTTGTTACTGTACAGAGTTCATCTCTTTGTGCTGTTCCCCTATATTTAATATACAGCAAGGTTAACAAATACTCAATTTGAACACGGGGTTGGATATTATCACTCGTATTCCCAAATAAAATTACTAGACCTATTATGCAGACTTTATACACATTCAAAAGATGCTCACATGCCTCCCTGAGGAATGTAAACTAACTCCAAACCCTTCTCTTTCCAACTTGCTGGATGAACTTTCATGTGGTTTGTTAAAAGGTCCTGTCTTGTCATTCGCTTCCACTAAAATACTGCTTCCAACTTTGAGAACAAGAAAGCCGTGTATTCTTCACATACTTTATAACAAACAGTACTAATTAGAATTTGCTACATACTCTACATATTTCATCTCAAAGCATGACAGTGACCCTGCACTGTAGTTATTAGGGTCCTCAATTAAAAAAAAATGAAACCAAAACTCAGGGAGTTAAAAGTGGGCTGATCAACATCAAGTAACTTCTCAATAGCACATAAGTATGTTAATCTAACACCATCTGAAAGCAAATTGCTTTCATGTCCCTGCAAATAAGTATTTGGCTTCACCCAAAGTCGATGCTCTGATCATTGCCATGAACTATAATTTCCTGTAATTTGTCTAAATTACAATTGCTCTACCCATAAAACTTCCTCAATTTCACCATCGAATATGTAATACCCATGGATTTCAATATAGCCAGGAACATATACAAACGCTGGTTATTTTGACTTCGTACTTTTAATATTTTTCAGTTTATATGACCCTTTAAGAAAACCTAATCAAATTCCAGATTATGTCATATGACCACACTATGTTTCAGAAATTCCACTCATAGGTTTATACTAAACAGAATGTAAGCATTTCCACAAAAAGATTTGCACAAGAACAATTATATAAGCATTCTTTGTAATGAGCAAAAACTGAAACAACTCAAAACATCTATAGAGAGAAATATGATTAAACAGTGGGTTTTATTAACTAATAGGATGATATTCCGCAAATAAAAAGAGACAATTGCTGATATAGCAACAATGTGGATAAATCTCAAAACATCAAGTTGACCAATATATATCAGTACATGTACATGAAAAGTGCATAGCATGATTTCAGTTATATATGCAATTTGAGAAAATTCATTGTCCTGACAATCATTGCTTGGGTCCTAGAGTGTGGTACTGACTAGAAAGAAGCATGAGGGAATGTCAGGGTAAGAGAAATGTTCTGTACCTTGATCTTTGGAAGATGACTACATGAGTGTATACATTTGTAAAAGCTAATCAAATTAGGCACTTAAAATCTACAAATTTATTTTAAAAATATAACTCAATACAAAATTTTACCTTATTTTAGTAAGCAATTAATGTTACTAAACACTAATTGCCCTAATATCCATCTCTAATATTTTCATAAATCAAGAAAAAGTTAAAATCTGTAGTGAGTTTGAGGATCAATTATCCATATGACTTAATAAAATAAGCTGAGAGTTTTATGGTAATTGCGATAATCAGGTACTGAAAAAAATTTAAAAGTGACAAAAAAGTTGTGTTAAATCTTTCTGTACTTCACCCTCAGATTCTAGGCAGTTATATTGACTCTTGAAGCTACTTCTGATACTAATTTTTTTGAGTGAACACCCTGGAGCAGATCACAGAGTTTAGTGATCCCTGGCTCAGTTCTGAGAGGCAAATAAGAGAGGCTTCCTAATAGGGCAAATATTTTGACATTACTTACCAAGTGCATCATGGTGCATCCTACCTTAGAATCTGTGAATTACTGTTTTTCCAAGTGAAAACAAAGTCACTCGGCAGAAACCTTTCCAGAGGAATAGTATCACAAAAAGGTTTTTTGTTTTTTTGTTTTTTGTTTTTTTTGAGATTGTTGATAGTCTTCAACAGGGGAAGTTAACATGGAGTGAATAATTCACTAGATTATTTCTATTTGAAACAGAGATAAAATAAACTATTACATAACTGAACAGGAATTATCTGCCCTTGATGATCCACTGAAAACATATTTGGCCCATAGCTTGTAAAATGTTTTATGGTGTATACAGATGGAGAAATAAAGAGTTTTCTGTTATATCATCAAGATGCCATCTTCAAAAAGACCAGGTTACAATTAATACAAGTTACTAGGAAACATTTCAGCATCAAAATTTTTGTTTTTCTTCTCTACTTGAAATTGAATAAACCTGAATAATTTGATTTCTCTTGTTTAATTGATTACATTTGCAAAAATGGATATAACTACTGTTAGAATTTGTAAGATCTCAGAAGTGGCATTGCTGTTATTAAATTGCTTTTCAGAGAATATTGTTCCTAGCATATTTTGTTCTCTCCCTGTTTCATGATAATAGGGTATTGTAGGGTATAATAGCTGGGGTTTAAAGAAATTGTATGTACACACACACGCGCGCACACACACACCATGGGGGAATGAAGAATAAAGGATTCTTCTTGTGCAGTCACTATGCAGATATTATAAAAATCTAGAATGGTCCAATAAATAAGTAAGCTCCAGGTAATCTTATTTATTAAAGCTTTTATACTCTGCAGGTGATAACTAATTTAATCTAACATTTCTACCCAGGCATGTGAAAGGAGCAGTAAAAATAAAATAAGAATAAATAAATTAATAGGTATATATGAGAAATAATTTGTCATTAAAATGCATACAATTATAATTTAATCAATTATTATTTAACATTTATTATGCTTTTAATAATTATAATCCACCTCTTTCCTCTAACCACCAAATAGAGGAGTTTAGTCGACTGAAATTGAAACAGAGATAAAATTAAACTGTGTGATTTAAGAGTTCATTGCATGCTCATCTTTAGATCTCTTACAATGAATCATAATTTTAGACTGAAAAGGATTTTAAAAATCTATTTTGATATCATTCTTGCTTATATATAAAACAATTAAATAAGTGCCTTGCCATGGAATTTACATTTACTAGTAGAGCCAGGACTAGAATCCAGTTATACACTTTTTTTTCTTAAGTAAGCTCCACGCCAGCCTAGGGCTTGAACTCAAGATCCTGAGATAAAGACCTGAATCAAGATCAACAGTCAGAGGCTTAACTGACTGAGCCACCCAGGTGCCCCTGAACTTCTAATTTTGGGTGCTCTAAAGTTTAATATTTACTTATAAATCCAGTTTTATTTGAGCAATAAAAATACACAATCTATATGATTTTTAAATTTTTTTAAGATTTATTTGGGAGAGAGAAAGAGCACAGGTGGGCAGGGTAGGGGCAGAGGGAGAAGGAGAGAAGCAGACTCCCTGCTGAGTGTGGAGCCCCCGGCAGGGTTCAATCTCAGGACCCTGAGATCATGACCACAGCAGAAATTGAGTCAAACACTTAACCAACTGAGCCACCCAGACCACCCCTCTCTGACTTTTTAAATTAATTCTTCGATATAATTCAATAGAAGGACTTCCCCACTTTAATTTAGGCATCAATATTATCAAACAAACATCTTTATTCTTTCCATGTTTAAAAAAATGAGCTTTAGGGGCGCCTGGGTGGCTCAGTCATTAAGCGTCTGCCGTTGGCTCAGGTCATGATCCCAGGGTCCTGGGATCGAGTCCCGCGTCGGGCTCCCTGCTCTGCGGGAGGCCTGCTTCTCCCTCTCCCACTCCCCCTGCTTGTGTTCCTGCTCTCGCTATGTCTCTCTCTGTCAAAAAAATAAATAAAATCTTTAAAAAATAAAAATAAAAATAAATAAAAATAAAAATAAATAAATAAATAAATAAATAAATAAATAAATAAATGAGCTTTAGTCATGGAGTCTACTCTCTCTCATTATATATCAACTGCTCAGAATGTTACCATAGAATATAAAAGGCACGCTCTTGTACACCCATTTCAAAAACACTGAATATCAAAAAAATAAAAAATAAATAAAAATAAAAAATAAAAAGCGCTGATATTTTCTCACAATTCAAAAGATTTAAGATAGTGTTTTTCGTAACTACAAAAATAATATTTATAAACCCCTTGAATATAAATAAACTCAAAAGATGTCAATTGAGTACTAGGCTACGTTGGGCATGATAAGTCAAGAATTTTAAAATTTCCTTGACTTCAAGGAACTTGCAATAAAATAGTGTAAATAAAAACATCACAAGGTGCCTGGGTGGCTCAGTCAGTTAAGCGTCTGCCTTCGGCTCAGGTCATGATCCTGAGGTCCTGGGATCAAGCCCTGCATCCAGCTCCTTGCTTCTCCCTCTCCCTCTACTGCTCCTCCTGCTTGTGCTCTCTCTCAAAATGAATAAATAAAATCTTAAAAAAAAAAAAAAAAAGATCCAGAGGGAGACAAACTGAGGGTTGCTGGAGGGGAGGCGGGTGGAGGGATGGGGTAACCGGGTGATGGGCATTAAGGAGGGCACATGATGTGATGAGCACTGGGTGTTATATGCAACACTGATGAATAACTGAACTCTACATCTGAAACTAATGATGTACTATACGTTGGCTAATTGAATTTGAATTAAAAAAAATAAAGATCTAAATGGGAATAATTTAATTAAAACAACAACAACAAACATGTCCCAAACAGGAATATAAAAAGTCATCACTTTATTAAATAGAAATTATTCTTTTATTTAAAAGATATACATTGGATACTTATATAATATTCATGTGTACCCAGAACTATGCCAGGCATTCAAGCTTGCAATAGTAAACAGGACATTTTTTTTCCTAGTAAAGCTTACATTATGGTGAAGGAGACAGCCAGATAAATGAGCAAGTACATATGTAATGTGACAAATGCTCACATGGGGTTATTTGTGCTAACTAAGTAGAAGGAGCTGGGTGCACAATAGGAAGAACATCTAATTCAGCCTGAATCATGCAAAGAACATTAAAGTTCCCAGGGAAAAGGATGTCTAAGGATGACTTAGAAATGGCAGATGAAAGCAATGAAAAATGAAGAGAGTCCCAGGCATAAAGAATAACACAAGGAAAGCTTTAAATTAAGAAAGAAGAGAAAAACAATTGGAGAAGAACAAGCATATGATGGGCAGTTAAGCAACACAAGGCCAACTACTACAGGGCTATCAAACATTTTAAGAGCTTCCTTTTTTTATACTTGAAATAGAATCAAGGTGTCTTGGATAAGGTTTATGAGCATTCACAAGAGAAACTAAGTGGAGATCCAGGAAGTCTATATTTAGGAATTGAAATTCAAGATGTATCTTGAAATGGGAGCAGAAAGAAGTTAGGCTGCTTGAAAAGAAACTGAATGACATTTGTAAAAGGAGGTATATTAAAAGTGCAGACAACATTAGTCTCTTTCAACACTCTTTGACTCAAAATGGTTGAAAGACCTAAATGTGAGACAGTAGTCCACCAAAATCCTATAGGAGAAAACAGGCAGCAACCTCTTTGACCTCAGCCACAGCAACTTCTTCCTAGAAACATCGCCAAAGGCAAGGGAAGCAAGGGCAAAAATGAACTATTGGGACTTCATCAAGATAAAAAGCTTTTGCAAAGCAAAGGAAACAGTCAACAAAACCAAAAGACAACTGACAGAATGGGAGAAGATATTTGCAAATGACATATCAGATAAAGGGCTAGTATCCAAAATCTATAAAGAACTTATCAAACTCAACACCCAAAGATCAAAGAATCCAATCAAGAAATGGGCAGAAGACATGAACAGACATTTTTCCAAAGAAGACATCCAAATGGCCAACAGACATATGAAAAAGTGCGCAACATCGCTCAGCATCAGGGAAATCCAAATCAAAACCTCAATGAGGTATCACCTGACACCAGTCAGAATGGCTAAAATTAACAAGTCAGGAATGACAGATGCTGGAGAGGATGCGGAGAAGGGGGAACCCTCCTACATTGTTGGTGGGAATGCAAGCTGGTGCGGCCACTCTGGAAAACAGTATGGAGGTTCCTCAAAGAGTTGAAAATAGAGCTACCATACGATCCAGCAATTGCACTACTGTGTATTTACCCCAAAGATACAAATGGAGGGATCCGAAGGGGTACATGTACCCCGATGTTTATAGCAGCAATGTCCACAATAGCCAAACTATGGAAAGAACCAAGATGTCCATCAACAGATGAATGGATAAAGAAGAAGTGGTATACACACACACACACACACACACACACAATGGAATATTATGCAGCCATCAAAAAAAACCCCACACAAAATCTTGCCATTTGCAATGACATAGATGGAACTAGAGGGTATTATGCTAAGCAAAATAAGTTAATCAGAGAAAGGCATGTATCATATGCTCTCACTGATATGAGGAATCTTACTCTCAGGAAACAAACTGAGGGTTGCTGGAGTGGTGGGGGTTGGGAGGGATGGGGTGGCTGAGTGATAGACATTGGGGAGGGTATGTGCTATGGTGAGCGCTGTGAATTGTGTAAGACTGTTGAATCACAGAACTGTACCTCTGAAACAAATAATACATTATATATTAAAAAAAAAAAAGAAGATAATAGGAAGGGAAAAATGAGGGGGGCGGGATCAGAGGGGGAGAAGAACCATGAGAGACTATGGACTCTGAGAAACAAACTGAGGGTCCTAGAAGGGAGGGGGTGGGAGGATGGGTTAGCCTGGTGATGGGTATTAAAGAGGGCACATATTGAATGGAGCACTGGGTGTTATATGCAAACAATGAATCATGGAACACTACATCAAAAACTAATGATGTAATGTATGGTGATTAACATAGCATAATAAAATTAAAAAAAAAATCTTGATGACAAAAAAAAAAGAGAGACAAGAAAGAAAAAAAATGGAAACCAATGCTGAAAACACACACTTGAGTATTTTTAAAGGGTCTTTGAGGCAGTTTGATGAATTGTATGATATAAGAAGAGCTTATAGTATTTTCTGATCAAAAAATATTTCACTGACAACAGTGACTTAAATTCCATCATTAAAAATGCTTTTAACATTACGCACACACACATATCAAAAGGGAAAAGCCAGGATTCAAATCTGCCTTTGATTATCTCTAAATGTCATGTTCTCTCCACTATATCAGGATTCTTTTCAGGTCGAATGAATACTGAAAATGCACAAATACTAAAAGCATTCCTTATTTTCTTTCAAGCAGTTACAGTTGACTTTATAAGAGAAACCCAGAAAAAGAACATAAATATAAATAAAAGAAGCATATAAACACATGCATCACTACTGGTTAATTACAAATAATAATGAATGTAAAAAGCAGTTTTATTACAGATTTCTTCTACAACTCTGCAGTTTCTATCTCATATTTGGAAAATACAACTATTATGAGACATGAATTTTACACATTTTAGCATATTTAAAACATACTTCTCCATTGAACAAAGCTATTACTGTCAGCAAGAAATACAAAAAGACATGAATAGCTCATTTTGTAAGAGTGTGGTCAAGGGTCTTTCAATATGACATTGTTCGCTAAAACAAGCTTCTGTTGGAGAAAGACATGTATCATATGATCTCACTGATATGAGGAATTCTTAATTGCAGGAAACAAACTGAGGGTTGCTGGAGTGGGGGGTGGGGTGGGAGGGATGGGGTGACTGGGTGATAGACACTGGGGAGGGTATGTGCTCTGGTAAGCGCTGTGAATTGTGCAAGACTGTTGAATCTCAGATCTGTACCTCTGAAACAAATAATGCAATATATGTTAAGAAAAAAAAAAAGAAGAAGAAGAAGGTAGCGGGAGGGGAAGAATGAAGCGGGGGAAATCGGAGGGGTAGATGAACCATGAGAGACGATGGACTCTGAAAAACAAACAGGGTTCTGGAGGGGAGGGGGGGTGGGAGGATGGGTTAGCCTGGTGGTGGGTATTGAGGAGGGCACATTCTGCATGGAGCACTGGGTGTTATGCACAAACAATGAATCATGGAACACTTCATCTAAAACTAATGATGTAATGTATGGGGATTAACATAAGAATAAAAAAATAAATTAAAAAAGAAAAAAACAAAAACAAAAAAAAAACAAGCTTCTGTTGAAAAATGGCTGGGACAAATTATTGCTGTTTATGAACATTTGCCATTTTAGCAGAAGTATGTAACTAAAAATGAAAGTATTGTGTCTGCATACAGGCAGAAAAAAGTTTAGGTTAACAAAAATACAGAAGAATTTGCATAAATACATATATTTCAAGTGAGCACCAACCATGTGCTCTTATATTTGGAATTCTTACAGTGCCCTGTTGGTCATACAGATGCTTGGCTTTCTTCTTAAGACAGTTAAAAAGTAGTATATGCATTTATGCATTGTATGTACTATATTTACTGTAATTGCAAGGCTGTCTCCGTACTAGAAGTGGTGAAACAATTCAAGGAATACAGCTTTAGAATGTAGTGATCAATACAACTTTAGAATGTAGTGAACATTATCCAGAAATGAAGCCAGAAAACTTAGGGCAAGAGAGGAATTATAGCCCAGATGAGGAAACAAACAAAATCCTAAAACCCTGAAGTAGGACAATGGGTTTAACACTCAGTGCGGTAAGAGTAACCTTGAGTCACAAAGATAAAGGAACATAAAGTGTTCTATAAAGCCATAAATAAGTTCAAGGAAAAGAGCTTATTGGAAATACTCAATCATTAATCCTAAATGACAGCGATAGTCAGTGACTCTGTAGAGAAGTACAAAGCCAGCCATGTGCATATGTGACAACCATCTTTTACAAATATGGTTTTCCTGATGTATGTATCAAAGAAGTAATGGAAAGCCTTCTGAGACTTATAAAAACTGTGATACCAATTCTGTTGATTTACTTGGCAACAAATGACCAAAGACAGAATAACCTCAGTATCCCCTTCAAGTGAATAGAATTTCATATATAATAAACTGAAATTTAGACTAGGAATTCATTTTTCTTTGCAGCTGAGTATCATGATAAGTGAAAAGTAAATAGCAGGTTATGTGGTGGCATAAAATAATAAAATTTGATTTTCTAGACAAGGAATTATAGCAAAAAAAAGAGTGCACATCAGAAAAACTAGGGGAAAAAATTAAAATGTCCAGATAAATGTAAGACTGCATTCTTCATAGAAAAACAGGCTCGACATAGAAAGAACAATTGTAGAGCATGTATTCAATGATTCACAGTATAATTTCTAAGAATGGAAAGGAGACCTGAAACAAAAAATTAAAATCCACTGCTGTAAAAGCATGAGCAGGAAGACATGATTAGAGAGATGGTTTTCTACTTTTTCTCTTTATCTGTATTGCCGAAACACGTATGACAGATGAATTTCACACATAAAACAAATCTACATAGGCATATCCTTATCAAAAGTAATCCTAACATAATTCTATCATTTATCATATACATATTAGTATCAAAACTGATGAAAAGTGATATTTTTATAAATATAATCTTGAATCTTCTCAAATTTACCAAAGAAGTAAACATGGCCAATTCTTTCCAAACACTCCAAGTTTTTGCCTATCTCAGGGCCTTTGAATACGCTGTTTCCTTTGCCTGTGACCTTACTTCCCTCCTTCACTTTTTAGGTATCAGCTTAGATGTCACCACTTCAGACAGCCTACATTTACAACCTATGTAAATTTGATACAGCTTAATAATTTTTTTTTTTAATAGGCTCCATAACCAGTATGGAGCCCAACATAGGGCTCAAACTCACAACCCTGAGATCAAGACTTGAGCTGAGATCAAGAGGTGGACGCTCAACTGACTGAGTCACCCAGGTGCCCCAGTCTCATTCTTGATAACAGGGTCCTTGTTTGATAACCATTTTATTTTTGTTATAACATATAACTGTATTTGACATATAGCTTATTATTTTCAACCTCACCCACAATTATGCTATTATCTACTTCAGGACTTCTAAGTGTTTTATTTCTTTATTCCTTAAATAAATGTTAATGGTACTTTGGCTATTGAAAAATAATATATTACTTTTTGAATTTAGTTAGTAAATTTATGATATAATCCTCTTTTGTAATTCATTTATTTTTACTTTCATCAATGTTTCTCTCCTGTTTCCTTTTACATATTTAGTCTTTTTCTAACTTTTTTAGCTAAATGTTCATTTACATTTTTTTGTATTTCTCCTTCTCTTTGTTCTTACCTACTTGTCCATTGTAATAAAAAATTTTTACCTTTTATAATAGTTTGTCTTATTTCTGTCATCTTGCTTTAGCTTTCCATACTTCCTTACTGTTTACTTCAGTTTTTGTGCTTCGACTTCAGGCCTATATACTGTTCAGTGTTCTTCCCAAAACATCCCTTCATATACATTCTTATAAATACCATTATTCGGAATAAGATAATTCAATATCTTTTTACCACCACACTTTAGTCTCTAATGCAATATTATCTACATCATTTTTTTCACTGAGCAGCTATCTCAAAAACAATTTTGGAATTTGCATAATGAAATACATAATTAGTAAGCCTATTTATTAGTGCAGAGTACAAATCTGATATGTGGATGTTATATAGAAAGAGAGCATTTTTTGTGTCTACTGAGCCTACTAGCTGGAAGTCTCACATCTCCTCTTTGAGGTTGTGGCTGGCTGTATGATATTAAGAGGCTTGCTAGGAAGAATGAAGGGGGGGAAATCAGACGGGGAGACGAACCATGAAAGACTATGGACTCTGAGAAACAAACTGAGGGTTCTAGAGGGGAGGAAGGTGGGGGGGGTGGGTTAGCCTGGTGATGGGTATTAAAGAGGGCACGTATTGAATGGAGCACTGGGTGTTAAATGCAACAATGAATCATGGAACACTACATCAAAAGCTAATGATGTAATGAATGGCGATTAACATAACATAATAATTAAAAAAAAAAAAAGAACCAATGGGAATTAAGCCTGTTTGTAAACAGCAAACTGAAAGAGTAAACTGGAGTCCATAGATGTCGTTATGATGATCTTCCTTCTTGCTGACACACAGTGCCATGTGGTCAAACCCAGATTTACAGACATGTACATCTATGGCAGCTCCTCTACATCCATCCCTCCTCAGATTATAGCAGTGCTCCCTGTTGGTGCCAAATTTAAAACTTTTTTTTAGTTTACACCCTCATGTTCTTCCAGAGTCCCGCTGTAGCAAGTTGGCTTGATATGCAGGAGCTTCCAGTATCATCTATGCTGTGCTGAAAAGCCAGTCTTCTGATATAAACTCTTAGGTCTTTATTTAAAAGATCATAAGCGAGGGGCACCTGGGTGGCTCAGTTGGTGGAGCATCTGACTCTTGATTTTGGCTCAGGTCATGATCTCAGGGTGGTGAGATCGAGCCTCAAGTCAAGCTCCACACTCAGTGTGGTGTCTGCTTGTCCCTATCCCTCTGCTCCTCCCCCAATTGTGTGCTCTCTCTCTCTCTCAAATAAATAAATAAAATCCTTAAAAAAGTTTATCAACCTTTGTACAATGAGTACAAAATATCAATCTTCAAATCCGAATAAGTATTGGTTATTAATCGAATTGTAAGATTTTCAGTCATTTATCAAACAACAAATTGGAAAACCAGGACTACGTCCACAGAGAGAGAAAGTGAAGGGGAGACTAAGAGGTGTCATATATCAATGCCTTCTCAAGGTCATTCAGAGAAAAGTAGATGACTCCTATTTGTTTTCATTTTATTACAGACATCCGAATGAAGAGAAAAATAAAGATATAAGATAGGAACACCTGCAGAGTGGTGCTCATCTGGTATGACCATAGCTGAGCACTTTATTGTCAAAGGCTATTTCTTATTCCCTGTCACCAATCTCCTGTAACCATACCAATTAGGAGTTAAATATAAACCCTTATTTAATGAAATTTTATTTAATTTACTTCACAAATACTTTACAGAGTTTTCCCCATATTTCAGGCAAGTTCCAAGCACTGAAGATATAGCAGTAAACAAGAAAGACAACACTCTTGCTCTCATGAAGTTTACATTCAAGTGTCCACAAGCAGACGATGAGCAAACAAATATGTAAGCTATTAATGACTCATACTAAGTGGTAGGAAGAGAACAAATCAAAATGAAGTGATGGAGAAAACCAAGAAACAACTTCACATTTGGTAGTCAAGAAAAGCCTTTCCTGGGAGACAATGTTCAAAGAAGCACCTGAACACTGAGTAAACCATGCAAAGATCTAGAGAAGGAGCATTTTAGGCAGAGAAAATAAATGATGCAAAGACTCCAGAAAAAGAACAAGCTCTGGAAACTGGCAAAGGCTCCTATGACTGAAGCATAAAGGACAACAGGGCAATCTGTATGTAATGAAATTAAAGAAGTAGGCAGGGATCACACATAGCTTTGCAAACCATTCATAAACATTTAGATTTTGTTCTAATTGGAATGGGAAGCAACTGGAGGGCTTTAAGTGAAGGTTTTTACAACCCCCCTTTGACTGCTGTGTGAAGAAAAGACAGGGTTGTTGGCAAGATGGGAATCAGAAAAAGCAAGAGTTTGCAGGTACCAGATCTTCTGATCAACTGAAATAACTCCTACTAATGAAAATGTAACACTCACTGTTCAAAAATGCATATTACATTTAGGCATGGAATTCATTGAGTTCATTAAGCTAAAATTCTATTCTTATTAAAAGATTCCACTTTTCTTAAACTTCAAAATATCTCTTACATGAAATCACTTGGCATAGCAAATAAAACTAAGGCTTCTCTGCTATCAGTCGAAATCAAATTCTTTTTACATTATATCTGTGGTCACCTTTATTTTCTTTTAAGCTATAAAGATCACTAACTTAGCACTGTTCTTAACATTTTGGGTGACTATGGATTCTTCAGAGAAATGTACACGTACATAGAAATTTGAAGATAGTTTCAAAGGCTTCACAAACTGCTTACATTACATTTATGAAAGCTCAACCGACCCCCAAATAATAAGCCTTGCTATAAATATCCATCATAGTCCTTTCTTAGATGTATCTGTCTTCCATTTGTCAGAAAACGAAATTTAACCGAGTAACTTTAAAGATCATATTGGCTTATTCAGCAATTCATGGCAGCATGCAATCTAGCAGGTAGAGAGAAGCCCTGAAGAGCTATACAAAGCAAGAGATCCTACAGGTAGAAGAAAGCAGGAACAAAGACCTTGCAGTAAACAAAAAGGCAGATTGGTAATTGCAAGTTTACTTTCCTTATAGGAGATGGCAGGGGTTGATAAGGCAGATGACCTAACTAATGCTGATAAGATGATTCCCGATTGATTGGTTTAACATTCCATTTCTGGGACAACCAAAACTTTTAGTTAAATCTCTGGTGATGTGAAGTTTAGAATAATCTCTCCATTTTGGGCCTATTATCTTTAATACATTGAAGCAGTTAAAGAATTATTTTATATTATGAGAAGATGGTAAATTTAAGAATATTATCAATGTCTCCAAAAATAGCATGATATGAAATCTAGTGACATCAAACAATATGGTATAATCACCTTAAAAATAAAACATTGGTACTAATGAGCAACCGTAGTGATAAGATCACTCTTGTGAGCATCACATGTTAGAGTTTCCTCTAAATTTAATAAGGACCATAATGTAACCATATTGTCAAACCTCTGGTTAACAAATCATTAAGTTGAAATGCCTTGAAGGGCAAAACAGAAAAATTAAAACTTAGAAGAAAAACAGGACTCAATTTGCTTATATTAGAAAGTGAGCCCTTATTTCTTTTATAAGTGTGATTTAACATAAGAACCCTCATTTTAAATCTTCGAATGGATCTCTTGGCATATACTTATATTTAATAATCATCTAGCCAAGAAGCATTTTTTAAAAGCAAAAATTAGATATACCTGATAGCAGAGAAAAGATTCAATTCAATACACACCATTGAGCAGACCTCAATCTCTCAGAGAAAAATTGAAAATTGAAAGTGCATGAACCATAGTTATCAGGCTTTCATGAACTCTATAAGTGCTATTATTGGGCTATTTTGGTGTTTCTGCAATATTTCAAATATTGTGATTAAAAAAATAGAAGACAGCCCTACCCATTCCATAAAATAATAATCTGAGGGTGTTCTTTACCATAATCAATTCATTAAAGATTATGGCAAATTGAAAGGTCAATCAATTCTAAAACAATGGTCATATAAACAGATAGAAATATCTAAAGCAAAATATTAACAAATAACACTAAAATATTTAGTCTTTATACACAAAATATGCTTTTTATGAAATTGTATAAATTGGGATTTTTGAATCAAGCACAGAATTTTAAATATGTTAGAGGAGATGGCTCTGTAAAATAATGCCCCTTTGAAAACTTAGAGAAAATGAGCCCATTTTCATAAGCAAGTACTCTGAAACTTCCTGCTTTCATCTGTAGTTTATGTGCATTTTAAGCATAGTATATTTTTAAAAGGAAGTCACCAAGAATGATGATAGTATTTGCAAAACAGAAGAAAGATAAATATTCAATTTTATAAAAGAACTCCATATGATTCCTTAAAGCAAGAATTATTTGTTAACAAATATTTTATTTACTACTTTTTGGAGTATACATTTTATAATAAAGCACATTTATATGTAGTTTTCTGAAAGTAAAACTAATTTTTCATTTCATAAAATTTAGGAAGTACCTTCTTTGTGTGAGCTATTAGTTTTGTCTGTAATATCCAGAAGGATGAGATGGAACGCTCCATTACCATTGTAGGGGAGGAAAAATGAATTTTCCCTTTATCATTGTAGGTTCTTGGCTGAGATTCCCCCTGTAATAAAAGATAGATTAGCAGGAGAAAACCCACAGAAGTTTAATAATGTACATCCCCCAGGAAAACTGACTAACTCCCTCAAAAGGCCCAAGTCATCACTTTGAGTACCATCTTCTCAAAGATGGGATGCGGTGAGACCAGTTATGAGAAGTTACCAGGAAAGCACAGTAAAAAAGGATTCGGTTCTCTTACAAAAGGGTAATTTGGATGTGATTTTCACAGCTTCTCCTGTGACTGCTCTTTCTTAAAAGAAAATCAGGTCAAGGGGCACCTGGGTGGCTCAGTCGTTAAGTGTCTGCCTTCGGCTCAGGTCATGATCCCAGGGTCCTGGGATCGAGCCCTGCATTGTGCTCCCTGCTCCTCAGGAAGCCTGCTTCTCCCTCTCCCACTCCCCCTGCTTGTGTTCCCTCTCTCTGTCAAATAAATAAATAAATAAATAATCTTAAAATATATATATGTATCACCTTAAAAAAAGTTACTTTTTCCCAAAACCATTAAAAAAAAAAAATCAGGTCAAAATAGTCTTCATGCCTTATCCTTATTTGAGGGTGATAAATTCTGCTTCCCTTCAGTTATATATTGAAGGAGAATGGAAGGAAGAGAACAGTTCTGATAGCTGGAAATAATTGTACTTCCATATCTGTCTCTAAAGAAACAACCATTGCTTAAAAAGCAGAAGAAAAAGAAAAAGATGTACAATAATTGAGATGTTTAATGTTATTATGAAACTTCTTGTTTGTCTAAGAAGTAAAAGTTATCAATGTATCCATTCATAACAACAATATTTATTGTATGTATGCTATATGCCAGGAATTCTGCTGGACACTGAAGATATAAAAGCAAGTTTTTAAAAATCCTATCTTACTGGAGTTTATGGTTTGTATAGCTTACAATTTATGAAACAGAGAGCTAAAAATAAATACTTAATCAGATGTAAAAGTGCTGATTTTGTGAGTGTGACAAAGGAGAATCAGGTGATACCATTAGTTAAGATCTAATGTACCAAGGTATATTACTGCTGTAAAAAATTACCACAAATTTAGTGGCTTAAAACAACAACAAAATTATTCTGTTATGGTTCTGGAGGTCAGAAGTCCAAAATAAGTTTCACTTGGGCTAGATTCAGCTTCAGCAAGGTTGTTTCCTTCTGAGGGCTCTAACGGGAGAATTTGTTTCCCTGCCTTTTTTAGTTTCTTGTGGCCTCCTCCTGTGTTCCTTGGATATGGCCTCTTCCTCCCTCTTTAAAGCCAGTTACTCTAATCTCTGCTTCTGTCATCAAGTCACCTTCCTCTGTGACTTTGATTCCTCCTTTGTTCCTCTTAGAAGAACCACTGGTATTATATCAAACTCACATGAAGGATCCAAGATAATCTCTCCATTTCATGATCTTCAATTTCTTCACATTTACAGTCTCTTTTGTCATACAAGGTAACATTCACAGAGTCCAGAGATTAGGATGTAGACATATTTGGGGACTATTATTCAGCCTACCACAGGAAGTAATAGAAAATTGACCCTGTGAGAATGACGCTTGGGTTTAGATATGATGGATGAGATATGAATCAGAGTGAGAGGAGGAGGGAAAGAATGTGAAAACACTTTTTTATGGGAGAGATTACTATGTATTAGTGAAAGAAAAGGAGGTTGGTCAGATAATGCTAGCATAGAGTACAGAGAGAGGTTTTTCAGATAAACCAGGGGAGATAGGTAGGCCCATAACCAGACTTGCAATCTGAAAAGATCTCTCTGGATGCAGAAGAGATAAGGTATCCCTTAGAGTGGAGTGGGATGTTGTTGGGGGCAGTGGAGAAGGAGGCAGGAGCAGTAAAGAAACCAAATAGTTTACTTCAGTGATCTAGCAAAAAATATTGGTGGCTTTGATTTGAGCTGGGCTGATAAAAATAAAGAGAACCAGATGGAAGACTGAGAGGTATTTAAATGAAAGACGAACATATATTTTATTATTCAAGCTAGAAAAGTTTTGAGAATGAAAGGGAGAGCTAACATAACTCAGGTTATATATGGAAAGGCAGATTAGGAATGATGTAAGAAAGAACATTAGTGTTTGAAACCAAAGGCCAATAAAGAATTCTTGAGACATCTTTGGTGCAAAAAGGTAGTTTTATTAAAGCATGGAGCAGAAAGAGCTGCACTGGAGGTCATGCGGAATGGCCGGTCCATTATACACTTTCAAGTTGGGAGGGGGTTTGGGATAGCATAAGTCTCTAAGGAATTTTGGAAGCAAGGTTTCCAGGCCCTTGAGGGGGCTAGCTATTGTTGGGAAAAGGTCATTTATTACTGTCTAATAAAACCTTAGTTATGAGACCCTTCAGATGTATATCAGTGGGCCATATGCTTGGGGGATGATTGTCAACAGGTATCTTGGGGGGTTTAGAGATAAAGGAAGTTTCCAAAGGAATTTTTTATATGTTAAATTAGACTCAACAGGGTCCTGGAGGTTGGGCTAAGATTGCCTTTTGCCCTTAGCGAAGTATCAACATCAAGGCAGTTGAGTCCCAGAGGAATGTCACTCTGTCTGTTTCAAGGACTTGTCAATGGGCTGTAGGTAGTAAGGAAATTTAGTAATTTTCTCCTGCCTTTGTTTCCCACATCAGGAAGACCCTGAGCATGATCTAAAAGACATCAAATAGTAAAGGAAACCAGAGGGGTTTGGAAAAGCTATAGATATAAGAAATAAGTCAGTCAGAGAAAGACAAATTCCATATGATTTCGTTCATATGTGAAATTTAAGAAACAAAACAGATGAATATAGGGAAAGAGAAGGAAAAATAAAATAAGATAAAGACAGGGAGGCAAACCATAAGAGACTCTTAAATATAGGGAACAAACTAAGGATTGCTGGAGGGGAGAGGGGTGGGGAGATGGGGTAACTGGGTGATGGGCATTAAGGAAGGCACTTGATGTAATGAGCACTGGGTGTTATATGCAACTGATGAATCACTAAATTCTACCCCTAAAACTAATACTATACTGTATGTGAACTAACTTGAATTTAAATAAAATCTTGAGAGAAAAAAAAAGAAGAAGTTACAGATGTTAGTCAAGAATATTTGGAGGTTAATCCCAAAGATACTCCTATGATTACATTACATTCCAATATAGTTGTATGAGAAAAAAAAAAAAAAGGATAAATCCATTGGAAAAGTAAAGTATAGATTATTGAACATATTTGGACATAATTCAAGTGTACATTCTGAAGCAAATTGTGATTTTCTCTCCTCATTTTCTGTGAAATATGATTTTTGTGTGAAAATACCACCATAGGCCAGACATCCAAAATTCTAAAATCTCTTATCAGGCCACTCTTGAAAAGAGAGGGTGATGTCTCCAACCAAAATTATACTTGGTCACCTACTAGACTTTGCAGCCTTTATAACTGACTTGCACAGAAATAGAGATTAGAAAGTCTCCTTAGGAAAATGGTGTATATGGGGAAACTGTCTCACAGACTTTACAAGAAAGTCTCATAACTTAAGCTACATCTCATGTTCTACTTTGACCTGATAATCTCTGAACTATACATCTCACCACCTATGTGCCAATCCACTCTTCAGTGGTACTCCATTCATATAATATGATTCAGCAATCCCATTAAAGATGATTTTGTGCCCCCACCCCATTAAGTGCTATTATATTTGTTCCACAAAAGCCTATTGGCCAAACTCTACAAATAGGACAGTGATTTGTTTTCTCAGCAAATTGGTATGTGCATTCAGTTCAATCTCTGATTTTACCTAGAGTCCACTTTAGCCCATCAACTTTCCCTCTTGGCAAAAAAAAAAAAAAAAAAAGATCTTAAGACAACTGAAGAAGGATAATATTTTAGTCTCAATTTAAGACTCAAAAATCAAAATTTAGTGTCAGTTTCTTCTGTCTTCTGTCTTCCAGACCCTTTAATGTTTATAAGAGGTCTCAATATTGGGGGTGGGCAATCCTATGTGAGAATTGCATAGAATATAGACAATGTTACTAATACTATATGTTTTCTTGCCCTTGAGACTCATGAGATTGTATGGTCATGTTTCAAAACACAGGAGTCCTAAACATAATATTGTACTTTCAAGGTAAAATATGTGTGATTTTAGTCAAAGAATGTTGTACTTAATCCCTAGAGTCATTCTAACATCTTTAACATTACTACAAAGATCTAGAAAATACAGAAATCAAGAAATAAGTAATTTGGCTAATATCTCCAAACTCTTTTCTTCTGTGCTATTCAAACTGGGAATTGGATCCATTGTCTTAGATTAATTTGGACATGTTAGTCTGCTATTTGAAAGTACACAACAAACTGTAGTCCTAATCCTTTTCTTAAATTTTGTGGATATTACTTTTTAGCTCACACTGCTATAACAAAATACTGGGTGGTTTAAATGACACTTATTTCCCACAGTTCTGGAGACTAGGTAATCCAAAATCAAGGTACTGGCAGATTCTCTAATCCCATCATGAAATTCCCCTGGCATAATTTAACTTTAATTATCACCCAAAGGCCCCACCTCCTAATACCATCACATTAGGGATTAGGGAGAACAATGTATGAATGGGGGGGACACACAAACATTCAGTCCATTATAATTACAGTGATCAAAACATTACACAGAATTATTTCCATCAAATGATCACTGAGACAGAGGAGAGGACAGAAATAGTTGATAACAGAGGCTAAAACAGACACTCTCCAAAACATGATACATGATAATAATGCCTCAAACAGCAGTACAGATCTGGAATAATCATGCCCCACATGTTAATTATTTATCCTCCATCTTAGGCTAAAGAAGGATTAAAATGAGGGTCTGCAAATTGAGACCATTTGCATCAACATAACTAAACTGGTGGGACTGAAAACTGAGACCACCTATATCAATATAATTTAACAATTTGCACCAGGAAATTCTTGCCCAGGAAGATGAAACATCAAGCCTATATATAACTTTACTGCTTATAGAGGAAATTATTGAAAACCAATATACCTGGGCAAACAGTTTGCTCATTTCAGGAAGCAGTTCTCTTTTTAATAAAACAATTTACTCATCAAGATTCACCTTAACACCTTCTGTGTCCTCCAATCCTTAACTATTTTATGTGAAATTTACCCAGTCGTAATCAATTCCCTACTTTAAAAGGTTTACTGTTCACTTCTTGAGCCTAACCAAGAAAACTGAAAATAAATTTACCTAATTTCTATCTGTTGAGATACTACTATTGAAGTGGTATTCTCCCTTGCTGCAGTAAATTTAATGAAATAAACTTTTCTTGACTAGCAGATTTTTCTAGAGGCAGACTACAGTAACATCTATTTCAATGATTCTTGACTGGTACACTTTGTAATGCCTAGAGACATTTTTGGCTTACCTGCATCTATGGCACCTAGATTCATTCATACCATGAATACTGTTAAATATCTTAATGCATCAGATAACCTCCACCTTCCCCACCCAACAAAGAATTATCTGGTCCAAAATATCAGTAATGGTGAGGTTGAGATACCCTGATCTACTTAATTTGATAGTTGTGAAGATTCAATGAGACAATGATGAAGGATAGTTGGAAGGCAGGCAGGCAGGGACAAGCTCCCCGCTCCCCGCTCCCCCCTCCCCCAGGCCACCCTAAGAGGAAACCACCCTTAGGAGGATCTTACACCACGCTGGAAGGAGTCCTCCACCCTTTCCCGTATGATAGATAGGTGACAAAAATTTGATTGGATTACAGCTGCAGGGAAGGTTAATGGGATTAAAGCAGCCCTCCAACAAGCCCATAAAAACCCCTAGACTTAGAAACTCTGGTGGCAACCCCCTGGCGTCCCCTCCCTCCTTGGGAGCTTTGTACTATCACTTTGCTATTGCTCAATAAACATTGCTTTGCTGCCAATCGCTCAGTCTGGTCTACCTCTTCATTCTTCCAAGCAGCATGACCAAGAACCATGGGCACCGACAGAGGAAAAAATCCTGCAACAACAGTACTTTCAAAATTTTGGCACACAGTCAACACTACATACATTATTCATTGCCATTATTATTTTTATTAGTATTTATTCTATCAGAGCATTTAAGAAGATTCTTTATGGACATTTGATAGCTATAAAAACAAAGAAGAAAAAATATTAATTCAGCTGCTTAACACTACGTATATTCTCATCACAGAAAAACACAATGAGTCACATTGGAAAGATACACCCGTCTCATGACTGCAGTGTCACAAATACCCATTGTGTAGCACTGCCCAGTTTTTTTTTTTTTTATAGATTTTATTTTTTTTTTTTAAGATTTTATTTATTTATTCATGAGAGACAGAGAGAGAGAGAGATAGAGAAGCAGGCTCCCAAGGAGCAGGGAGCCCGATGTGGGACTCGATCCCAGGACCCTGGGATCATGACCTGAGCCGAAGGCAGACGCTTAACCATCTGAGCCACCCAGGCGCCCGCACTGCCCAGTTTTAAATGGGAAAATGTCAAAATGCATACAGCTTTGTCTTTAAAATTTTTAGGACTCAAATAGTTTATTTTCCCACAAGTGTTTAGGCATTTTCAATATGATATGCATTAAGTATCACAATAATTGGGAATGTTATTGTAAATTATAGGTCCTCAAAACCCCTTTCAGTATTCTTATATCATAATATTTATCTCACACTGGAAAAAGTCAGTTTAGATTTCAATGCTTGCTCACTGTATTATTTCTTAAGTGCATTTTATTCCTTTACCCATGTAAGAATGTGTTCTTTTCCAGATTTGGTAGTATTTTTGGTTAGATTAGGTCCAATGCTTGATATGTTTTGGAGAGTCCTTGGAAACCAGAATCCAAAAGCACATCTTAAACAATTGACTATATTATTCAAAGACCAGTAGCAGTAATGTAGTAAGTAAGACCAATAGCCCAAAGATCATACCTTTTATTTTCTTATGGTATCAGTTAATCCTGAGTTACCACCCTTCGCAACCCCAAGGTGTGTTGGTGGAACTGTCCCTCCAAAAAGGTCAATCAAATTCTCTCCCTCCCTAGAATTTGAATCTCAAGCACCATGGCAAAAAGACAAGAGGCCATTGAACATCCATCTTTACAACATCGATGTGAACGAGACTCGTCTTCAGTTCCTGACTTTCGATCTGGGTTATCCTCATCACTATATAGATGATCAGAATTAAAAAAAAAAAAAAAAAATCTTTGTGATTCCTAGTGTCCTGATAATAAATTTATTTTAATGTAGCCTGAGTCATATTCTGTTACTTACAACCAGAGGCTTCTCACTGATACATTATTAACATGTATGCACCCACATAGGTTCATTCCAAAAGCCTTCCATGTTCTGAATTAATTTCTGAAAAAGAAATAGGCAACAGTTCCAAGCTGCATCAGGCTTAGTGAAATATATCAGCAGGGCAGACCAAAGCGTTCTCTTTAACATTCAAACAGGGTAGAAGAAGCTGCTACAAAAGGTTCCTGGTTTTCAGCCACACCCCAAACCTTGGAATAATAATACCAGTCACAGTATCATCATCAAATATGAAGGAAACAATGCATTTTATTATTAATGTCCTTCTTACATCCTATTTTTAAACAAAGTCTATGAATAGAAATTCCTGGCAGAGTTAACCATAACCTGACACTCTCCACACCCTCTAAAGCTGCACCCTGCAATAAAATGAAGATTGAAAATTGGATGTCATCAGAACACTCATGCCATCAGGGCTATAAATATTAATTCCAGAAGTGACTGCAAGGAAACTTAGAGGAAGAGAAAAAGCCAGTGACTAGCAATGGAGAGAAAAGACCAGGTCTCCGGAACTGGATAGACATGCTAACTACTTAAATTATCTGCTTACATGAAAAAGCTGGAACAATAAAGATTAAGAAGGCTTTAGGCTAGTTATTCAGATAAGATTATTATTTTGTTATCTTTTCTCAGTCTACAACCTTCTCTACATATCTCTATGCATAATCATGACCATTTATGAGCCAGGACAGTTAATGCCTGTTGAAGGCATGCGTATAGATTAATGCTTTGGCTTTACTTTATGGTTCTTATCTCTCCACAGCCGGATGCTTTTTAAATCTGACCTAACTTTTTTCAAACTTTGGGCCTCAGGGCCCATGCTAATTTACATAAGAGTTTGAAGAAGAAACACATCATAAAATTTCCATGTATAAATTGAAAGACTTTGATGAAATGCACTAGTTAAACTTGGTGATAAATTCCTTTTACCACCCATCTGGTTTAATTCTGTGAAATGCAATGTAGTCTCCATGAAGAAAAGAAATGGAAAGTACCAGAGGGGATTTTTTTTTTTTTTTAACTGGGAAAATATAAAAAGCTGACAGATTCTGTAGGGTTTCCTGTAAAAGATTCCTTAATATTTTTTACTAGCTGGTTTGTTTACACTGAAGTACGTAAATGATTGAATATGACTAAGCAGCAAAATACTTATAGAGGTCAGAGCTAATCTGACTTTAATGAATGGCTGTTTCCTTAATCAGTGCTGGAAAGATTAATTAAGTTCCTATTATCTTCCTATTTAAGAGCACTTAGTGGCTATCATATAAAAAAAACTTAAGAACAATGATGTCTACCTTGCAATGTTATAAAAAAAAATGACTCTTTTTTATGCTTTTAGCATTTGACAGGCAAATAAATAGGTTATAAAATGTGTAGTAAGTGTAACAGAACTAGAAAAATAGAAAAAACTATTAAGCTCTGTTGCTACTTTGTTTTTGAGGTCCTCTTCCTCACTGATTTTAAACAGTAGGATATGCACGTCAATATGAAATTATTGAAAGAGCTGATCTGCATATTCCATACTACCAAACAATATATTGGAAAGAATAACATTCTAAAGAATAAGAAAAGTTCATTTTCGTTGATTGGAGTTTTTATTTTTTTCTTTTGTGACTTACTTTCTTAGTTTATTTCTGTTTTGTTTTCTGTAATAATAAACAATAGGCAAGCAAGAAAGTTATGATTATAGCTTTGACTAAATATTTCCCTTAACAAGTTCACGTACAAATAGCTTATTTAAGTAACTAGTATGACAGAGGAAATTTCTTACCAGAGACTGTATTTCTTAATGATTTTTCACATAGTTCTGTTTAGCCTAGTAAATAATAAAAGGCAATTGTATTAGATGGTACATTAAATTGTTTTATTTTCTTGTTTCTTTGCTAAGATAAACTCCCTTCAGCATAATGCTGGAGTCCTCAATACATAAGATAATTTTTTACATTGTTCAATCATAAAAAAAATAGACAAATAATGTCTGGCTTTCATTAGAAAATATGTTATCAGATTCAAGTCAACCCAACAAGTTAATCCTAAAGATTTTATTTATTTATTTATTTATTTATTTATTTATTTATTTATTTATTTTAGACAGAGGGAGAACATATGTGCGCACGTGAGCAAGCATGGGTAGGAACAGAGGGAGAGAATCTCTGCAGAGAATCTCAAGCAGACTCTGTACTGAGCATGGAGCCCCACATGGGGCTCAATCTCACGACCCTGAGATCATGACCCGAGCCAAAACCAAGAGTCGGACACTTAACCAATTGGGCCACCCAGGTACCCCAACCCAACAAGTTTATCTTACCATAATCAATCATTGACAAAACTTCCTCCTGACCAAACTTTGGTTAGGCTCCTTTGAGCCCTTTTCTCATCTAGGCTTTAACTTCAGCCTGCTGTCAACAAAGGATACTACTTAGTCAGTGTAGCAAGAATCCCTCCACCCTTGATATTTGATTACCCTTGATATCTGCTCAAGTTCCTTGTCCTCTACCCTTGATATTAGATCACCTTTGCCTGACTTCAGCAAGAATCCTGTTGTCTGTTTAGCAAGAATCCCCTTGAAATCTGCTCTTAAATTATTTTCCATTCACTGACCCCCTTACTCTGCTCCTTGGCTATAAATATCCAGTTGTCTTTGCTCTATTTGGAGTTTTACACAATCTTTTTCTTCCTTATTGCAGTAGAGTTGTCCCCTATTGCAATAGTCTTGAAGAAAGTCTTCCTTACCATTTTAAAAAGTATCAGAATAGTTTTCTTTTTAACACCATAGATGCCTGGTTTCTGTTATAATGAATCATTAGATTACAGGTGGATTACAGGCATAACTTAAGAGTTCATTTCATAAAAGGAGATATTGGTTTCCACAGTTATAAATGATAGAATTTGTGGAAGGATGTAGAATCTTTCTCCTCTCCTGTCTTTTCTGGCTTAGGATGGGAATTTAG
Organism: Mirounga leonina; assembly: GCF_011800145.1. Classification (NCBI taxonomy): domain Eukaryota; kingdom Metazoa; phylum Chordata; class Mammalia; order Carnivora; family Phocidae; genus Mirounga; species Mirounga leonina. The sequence continues at coordinate 55,181,553 of NW_023270825.1, read as the reverse complement.
GATTACTTCACCAAAAATTTAAAAATAACAAATACACTCTTAAACCGATTTAGCAAGGGATTTTCAAATAAACTCAGAGATCTAGGTAATGAAATAGTAGTAAAGAACAGGGAAGGAAGTTGAAAGTCAAAATATAGACCAATGGCTCCCCCACCCTCCAGCATCTTTTATCTTTAACTGCAGATGGTATTTAATGTGATGGTTTGAGCCATTTGGGGTTGTTACTTAGTTTTTCCTGGGTGTCTCCCATGTATACAGGATGTATACATGTCATTAAACTTATTTGTTTTTCTCTGGTCAATCTGTCTTTTATTACAAGAGGGTCTCAGCCAAGAAACTAGAAGGGTGAAGGAAAATTCATTTTCCTCCCCCACATATTCTTTATCTTCCTCTCATCCCCAATAAATCTTTCAATCCTCTTTTCATGAAATAAACATGCCTAGTTTTTACTTCTTCACCATCCATTTACTCCTGACAACTATTAGAATCTGTATTCTTGCTAGTGTAGGCAGTTAGTTAGGTTCTAACAGGAGGTCAGCAATGAGGAAGTCATGGCCAGCTATCGGGAAGGTCAGAGGCCTGTCTTGGCAGCACTCCACAAGAAGCCAGATCAAACAAGACAGCCCAAGATGGCAAAGGCCATGACAGGAATCCCCTGACCAAATTAGGAAGAAAAATCATGAAACCCTACTTCCCACCTGAGGTAATGAATATTCTGTTAACAGCTGTCAATAAAAGATAGAAACCCAACCCCCAGGGTGCACAGCTGTCTATCCCTCTTGAGCTTGCCCACTCTCAACAGTTTACTTTTCACTTTAATAAACTTTCCCACTTGTGTTACTCCTCCGCTGTGCTGCATGTCTGTCCTTGAATTCATTCTCATGACAAGACCAAGAACCTTCAGCAACTCCTTTGGGTCTGGTTGGGTCAAGGCTACAGGGCCCAGGATCTCTCCGGTTCACCTGGCAATATTCTGGCTCCCCTAATTCATTGAAATTGTTCTTACCAAGGTCACTAGCTCTTCCTTACTTTTAAATTTATTGAATATCTTTGAGTTCCTACCTTTCTTGATCTTATAACATTTTATAATACATATAACCCTCTTAGTTTAGAAATATTCTTTGGCATCTATCGGCACTGGTTCTTCTTGTTCTACTGTGTCCATGCCTTTTTAATCTCCCTTGCATATCGTGCCTCCTGAGACTATCACTTAAACACCCCATGAGGTTTTCCCCCAAGGAAACTCATTAGCCTTCTTTTCTTCTCATGGTGTACACTTTCTGTGAGTGTCCTCCATCACCCCATTGACTTTAGCTACCATCATTAAACTGATGATGTTCATATTTTTTTCTATACTTCTTATGTCATACCTGAGATTCAAAGCCATATATCCAATTACCTGCTTGATATAGTCACATTTCAAATTCAGCATATCCCAATGGAAATAATTATCCAAAGAAAATAGTTAACATAGTTATTCAGGGAGACCGATGTCAATAGTAGCCATGGCCTTCAAGAGAGAAAAGTAGTCACTGCCTCTCTGAGAAAAGAGAAGGAGATGGAGAAATACACATAGATTTGGGAGAATAAATACCTAAACTTCACTCTCTTCCCACCTTCTGATTTTCTACTGGTGTTTACCATTGGTTAACCTAGTTGGGATGCATGGGACAGGGTAACTTACTGATGCAATCTCTAAAAGTGGGCCTTACCAGGCACAAAGCAGGGTAAAAAAGGGTAAAGTGTGAATTTTGTCTATGACATCCAAAGAACTAGATAGTGTCCAACAGTGGAAGAACACATATTTCTGCTTTAGGCATACTAACTGAGCAATCCACTACATTTAGCATGAGTGCATCTAATTGTTTAGGGTGAACTCACTTATTAATTCTAACAGTATATCTGAATATTGTTTTGATCTTCTATGTACATAAGCATAAAATAATGATAGTTTATTTCTTCTTTCCAATGCTTATTACCTGTAGTTTCTTTTTACTGCTTTAATTAATTGCCAAGAGCCTCCAGTATAATGTTGAATGCAAAGGGTGATAGCAAGTACTCTTGTCTTGATTCTGACCTCTAAAAGAACACTTTAGAAATTTCATCAAGTATGATGTGTATTTTATGACTTTTGTAGACACCTTTTATAAAGTTTATAAAGGACCCATCTATTCTTAATTTGCAAAGAATTTATATCATAAATGAATGTTAAATTGTACCACATTTTCTTAATCTATTCAGATAAAAATTTAATTTTTCTTTTTCTGTTAATGTAGTAAAATACATTGGTTGTTTAATTTATTCTATTTTTCTCCTTTTAAATGTATTACTGGAATAAACACATTGTTTATACAATCTATTTTTATTTACTTACTTATCTACTTATCTCAGTTACTCAGAGAGCTCTATTAAAAATCTCCCTTGGCAATTGTGGATTTTTACATTTCTCTTTGTAGTTTTGTTCATTTTCACTTCATAAATTGTGATTCTATGTTATTAACTGAACACAGTTTTAGAATTTTTCTATTTCTCAGGGCACCTGGCTAGCTCAGTCAGTTACATGTCCGACTCCTGATTTGGGCTCAGGTCATGATCTCAGGGTCATGAGATGGAGCCCCACATTGAGCTCCATGCTGGGCGTGGAGCCTGCTTAAGATTTTCTCTCCCTCTCCCTCTGTTTTTCCCAACCTGCTCTCTTAATCTCTCTCTAAAAAAATAATAATAATAATAATTTTTATATTTCTTGATAATTTTACTATTATTTTATTACTGTGAAGTGTCCTCTTTGTTTCCTTTTTTTTTTTTTTAAGATTTTGTTAATTTACTTGAGAGAGAGGCAGCAAGGGAGAGAGAGCATGAGTGGGGGAGGAGGGGCAGAGGGAGAGGGAGAGGGAGAAGTAGACTCCCTGCTGAACAGGGAGCCCAATGTGAGGCTTGAACCCAAGACCTTGGGATCATGACCTGAGCCAGAGGCAGACGCTTAACCAACTGAGCCACCCAGGTGCCCCTATTTCTTAAATTCTACTTGGTTGACATTAATATAGCTACTCCAGCTCTCTTACATTAGTTGTTTATACATGGTCCATTTTTTTTCTTATCTTTTGCTTTTATATTTTCTATAAATTTATATGTTAGATGTGTCTTATGTAAGTAGCATATATTGGGGATTTTAAAAATCTGGTCTGACAAAGTTTGTCCTTTAAGTCTCTTTTAACCAATTTCTATGCAGTATGATCACAGATATATTTGAGTTTAAGTATCTTTGTGTGGGCTTTCTTTTCGTCTCTCCTCTCTTAAGTTTCTCTTTTTTCTTGCCATCTTCTGTATTATTTTTTTCTTATTCCATTTTTTTCCAGTTAGCTTGGTGTACTTTTTTTTCAATTTCTGTAATTATTACCTTTGCAATTATAACCTGCATTCTTGATTTACCAAAATCTAATATTAATTAGTAATTTACTCTCTTTCCAGATGATGCAAGGAATATTAAAAGGGTGTAACTCAATTGTCCTCCATTTGAATTATTTGACATTATTTCCACGTATTCCAATTCTGTGAATGTTTAAAACTCAAGATATTTCATTATTATTCATTTAGTATTTATTCAGATTTATCTGTTTTATTTCATTCCTTCTTGAATTTCTGAACTTTCGTCTTAACCTGAAGAACACCATTATTTTTTGTATTATGTATCTAATGATAATAATTTTCTCAGTTTTAACTTGACTGAAATTATCTTTATTTCAATTAATTCCCAAAGGATATTTTCACATAGTGTATAACTCTAGATTGAGCTGTTCTTTGAACATGATTTGATTTTTTTCCCCTCTTTGTCTCCTTTTAATAGTTTCATTTTTTCTTTTATCTTGCCCTCTTAATTACCCCTTCCACCAACATCAAGTAAACCCAAATCTGGGTTAAACTTTCTGGTCCTCCCCCTTTTACCCATTTCTGACCTAGTAATTCCTCACTACTTATTGGCTCTCCAATACCACCAAATAGATACCTTTAATAACGGTATTAGTCAGGTTGCCCAGAAAAACAAACCAGAGAGAGAAAGAGAGAGAGAAAGGAATTGGCTTATGTGATTATGGAGGCTGACAAGTTAAGTCTCATGATCCTCAGAGTGAGTTAACAAGTTGGAGATCCAGGGGAGCGGATGGAATGGTTCCAGTCTAAAGGCTGGCCCATTTGAAGCACTAGACAGTCCATTGTGCCAGTTCACATCTGAAGGCAGGAAAAGCCAATGTCTTAGTTTGAAGGTAGTCAGGCAGGAGGAATTCTTTAACTTCTTGTCAATGAAGATTTTACTCACACCCTTTGGTTTTTAATATTACAAACATGGTAATTCTTATGCATGTCTCTTGGTACAGGATATTCTGTATGCAGAATATTCTCATTTGCAGAATTTTCTCTAGTTTATGGCAAGAAGTAAATTTGTTGAGTCTTAGTGTAAGTCCATGTTTAGGTAGTGAGTAATTGTTTTAAAATGTTATTGACCTAATTCAGCTCACACATACACCAAATGAGTTCTTATTGCTTTACATCATTATCAACACTTGGTATTTTCGGACTTTAAAATTTTTGTCACTCTGGGCCATGAGAATAAGAACCTGTTATATTAATCTACATTTATCTACTAATACGATTAAAAATATTTTCAGGGTCACCTGGTTGGCTCAGTTGGTTAAGTGTCTGACCCCTGATTTCAGTCCAGGTCATGATCTCAGAGTCATGAGATGGAGCCCCACATTGGCCTCCCCACTGAGCATGGAGTCTGCTTAAGATTCTCTCTCTCCCGACGATGGACTCTGAAAAACGGACTGAGGGTTCTAGAGTGGAAGGGGGTGGGAGCTTGGGTCGGCCTGGTGATGGGTATTGAGAAGGGCACGTTCTGCATGGAGCACTGGGTGTTATGCACAATGAATCATGGAACACTACATCTAAATCTAATGATGTAATGTATGGGGATCAACATAACAATAAAAAAAATTAAAAAAAAAAAAAAAGATTCTCTCTCTCCCTCTGTCCCTTCCCCCTGTTGTGCTTTCTCTCCATCTAAAAAATATATGTATTTTTTCATATGTTCACTAAGCAGTTATTTCCTCCTCTATAAAAATGCCTCTTCATATATTTTGCAGATTTTTCTAAAGGTTTGTTTAATTTTTTTCTGTTGATTTATGAATTATTTATATATGCTAATACCAAACATTTATCAATTTTATGCATTGTACGTATTTTCTCCTGCTTTGTGGCTTATGTTTTCAGTGTCTTTGTGGTGCCCTGTGGAGAACAACATTTTTAATTTTTAATGTGTTCTAATTTAGCCATCTTTTCTTCTATAGTTAGCACCTTTTGGAATTAATAAATTCCTACCCACCCTGAGGTCATGAAATTATTCTTCATTATTTTCTTCTGTTTTCATTTTCATTTATATTTAAACCTGTAATAAATCTTTAAAAAGTATACTTTTTTCATTTTTAATTAAGAAACAAATTTTTCTATAGAGTTTGGTTATAATATCAGCACCATTTAATGAATAGACCTTCCTTTCCCACAGTCATCTGTCATATATCAAGTTTCTATGTATGCATGAGTATTTTTGGAGTCTCTATTTTGCCCCATTTGTGCTAATAGTTAATGGCTTTTATTTTAGGCTTTAATAGGTACTAAAATCTGGTGATATGTGATAAAATATCTCCTACCTTACTCTTCTTTGGGAGAATCTTGATTCTCATTAGGCCTTTGCTTTTCCACATTAAATTCTAAAATTAGCCAATCAGCTAATTAATGGATTTTTTAAAACCTTTGTGTAATACTGACTTGAAATTATGGCAGATACAGTATATTCATCAAATAGTCCATATACTTTTATTTTGGGGGGGTTGGTCTACACATGGGCTATGAGAGAACGTATTGCTTGATACTTCTGGGATGTGTGTGATTTCTCCATATTCTCTCTTCCTCTGACTTGGTAATGAGGTGGTGCATGGGAAATGAAAGAGAGTCTGAATCCTTAAGAATGAGATGAGGAGAATGGTTTTACTGTGTTGGGAGACAATTATCCATTGGTTTCTCATGTTTCTGCCCATTTTACAAAGAGAAGCACTGGCTGCCTTTGTCTGGACTATCTTTTTGAAGGCGCTTAGATAGCAAACAACACTGGAGAATAGCGATAGTCTGACTGTTGCACAAGGTAGACATGCTTACTCTCTAGTATAAAATATTTAAGTTCTTTAAGCACAGGGTTCCTCTCCTGTAATGCAGTCTACTGAGTGTGAGATAAAGCCTGGTCCTCTAAGTCATCCTGTGGGAACTGGGCAATGGGAATAAAGCAAACATGAGGTACGTGCTAATTGCTGCCCTGAGTAATAAAGTCTATTATCTCTGATGCATATGTCTAATAAATAGTTTGCAAGTAGGGTAAAATACCAGACCCTTCACAACTCTTAATATACTGAATTCAATATTATATTGTTGAGAAGTAAACATTTTTGTGTGTTAAACCCATGAGATTTTGGTGTTTTTATGTTAGGTCTGAAAGTTTAACCCAACCTGATACACAGTAGCATTGGATCCTGTTTTGTTGTGTTCTTTTCTCTTTCCTATTCTTGTGGAATTTAGTTTTTTTCTTATCCTCCTGTACTGCATAGGGTCTCCAGTGTGGAGACCAGTGTGGTGCTAAAAAAAAGTAAGATTAGGAGCATCTTTTTCTTTTTCCTAAACCTAAGAGAATGCTTCTAAAATTCCCCCATTAAAAATTATATGTGCTGTAGGTTTTGGTAGATATTCTTACTAGGTGAAAGTAATTTTCTTCTCTTTTTAGTGAATAGAGAGTTTTAATCATGAGAGAGTACTGAATTTTATCACAATCTTTTTTAAGCTCTCATTGAGATGATTATACATGTTTTCTCCTTTAATACATTACATAATTTCTTTTTTTAAGCAAGAATTTTATTTTATTTTTTAATTTAATTTTATTATATTATGTTAATCACCATACATTACATCATTAGTTTTTGATGTAGTGTTCCATGATTCATTGCTTGCATACAACACCCAGTGCTCCATTCAATACGTGCCCTTTTTAATACCTATCACCAGGCTAATCCCTCCTCCCAGCCCCCTCCCCCCTAGAACCCTCAGTTTGTTTCTCAGAGTCCATAGTGTTTCATGGTTCATCTCCCCCTCTGATCCCCCCCTTCATTTTTCCCTTCCTACTATCTTCTTTTTTTTTTTTTAACATATAATGTATTATTTGTTTCAGAGGTACAGGTCTGTGATTCAACAATCCTACACAATTCACAGCGCTCATTTTCTAATGTTAACTGACCTTTGAATTCCTAGGACAAAACCAACTAGGTCATGATGTGCTATCATTTTTGTACATCAATGAATTTGTTTTGCTAATAATTTGTTTGGATTGTCTCATAAATATTCATGAGCAGAATTTGCACATAATTGTTTATTTGTCAATCTCTTGCAGAATAATTATGGCTTCTGAAGCAAGGACCATATCTTATTCATTTTTATATCTTCAATACTTAGTAAAATGCCTGGCACACATGTTATGCTAATAAATGTTTTTGAATAAATACACAATTGATTAATCATATTCTAAGAAAGAAATAAACTTATAAGTAGTTCTAATTCTCAACTTTAAATGAGATAACCCATATTCATCAACTTTGCATATTGACTTTTCCTATTCTCTATTCACTCAAGCCACAGATATGAAAGAGAGTTTTGATGCCTCGTCATCACCAGACCCTACCAATTCTATCTATTAAAATGTCATTTTAATATCTGCATTTTGTCAATGTCCATTCCCACTAACATAGAACCACTCACTTTCACCACCTGCCTAGGCTATTATAAATGTCTAATTGGTTTCTCTACTTTCAGTCTCCCCTCCCTCCATTTATCATTCACAAGTCAAAGTGATCTTTAAAAAAAGATAAATAAAATTGTTACCTGCCCCCATGTTTAAAACCAGCCAGTTGTTTCCCTCTATACTTAGGATAACAGGTTAATAAACACTATAGTTTATAAGCCACACACCAGCATAACATCTCGCCCATCTCTTCTTGTGCCTCTATTGCCTCATTCACTACCATACAGCCGCGGTGCCCCACAACCTGTTAAAATGCACCCTGCGCATTTACTGCAGCAGTTCTCTCTTGACTCTCTGTTTGACGGACAGACAAATGTTTTAAATCTTAGTTTAGGGATTTCCTGGATTGCCAGGTCTAAATTAGCTTTCTCCTTGATTTTCTCTTTGTAACTCTTTTACAATGTATAATTACTTGTATTTGTATAACTAACTGTTCAGTGGTTTTCTATATTTGCATATTTGACACCATAAATGTAGGGAACATGTCCAGGTTGCCTACCACCATATACCCATTCATAATCCAATGCCTTGAATTTAGATATTGCTTAATAAATTTTTTCAATGACCAAAAGAAGGAAAATATATAATAAGCTATAAAACTATTTGTAAGTCTTGCTCTAGTCCCTCCGCTTTGGAAATAGTACACCATGTAGGCAACTAAAAAAAAAAAAAAAAGTGTTAGCTACTTATAAAGATGAAATTTGTAAATAACTAAATAGGAATGTGCTGATAATCAATGATATCTGAAATAACAATTAAATATCGTAGTCATGTGAATCCTGTCAGTAAATGCAATGTATTTGTACAACTACATAAATGTGGCAGGTGTCTCTCTTATTTCTAAGCTTTATTTGCAGTTCAGTCCAGACATATTTGGGAATAGCTGGTGCAGGCCCAATGGAAGCCTGTTTGCATAAATTACTTAAGATTCCTGAAGAGAGAACTCAGTCTAAAAAGTGAAAAAAAAACAAACAAAAATAAAAACACTCCAATGAGCTTGACCTAATATCAAATCTTGTCTTCAGGAGGACCAGGTGATTTTGAAGAAAACATGCTGCTTGTTATCTAGATTTGTCTCCTGGTCCCAGATACTTAAACTGATACATCAGCCCTGGATTGCTGTATTTGAAAATTAAGGAGCTTTTTATTAGAAATCCAGTATTTCTCAGGGCACTTGAATGGCACAGTTGGTTGAAGATCCAACTCTTTGTTTCATCTCAGGTCATGATCTCAGGGTCATGAGATAGAGCCTTGTATCAAATTCTGTGCTCAGCACACAGTTTACTTGGAATTCTCTCTCCCTCTCCCTCTGCCCCTCCCGTTCATGCTCTCTCTCTCTCTCTCTCTCTCTCTCAAATAAATAAATAAATCTAAGAAAAAAAGAAATCCAGGATTTCTCTTTAGACACTGATCTGGTTATCTTTTTGTAGAATGTATTAACAATGAAGGTTCGGCCAGGAGGGATGAGACTGGATGGACAGGGATATGAGACAGAGAAGGCAGAAGAACTAGACAGACAGGACAGTGTGAACACAGAAATGTTCAGCAGGAAAATCCAGTCTCCCATCTCCCTTGGCCTATGTTCCCTTGCAGGTCAGGTCCCTGGAGACTGGAGAGTTGCAAAATTTCTGTCAGAGTTAACCAAACCTCACTTTTTGAGCTTTAGCCTAATATATCCGAGCACTGACTTCTATTGGCAAAATTTATGAAACACAACCTCTTAAACACAACACCTCTTTCTCACTGTGGTTCCCATTTCCAAACCTCTTCCTTAATCAATCATGATTGTGTCTCCAATTTCCCCAAATCAGCAGCCAGGCCACACCTCACCAGTTCATGGATGATCCTCTCCTCCTCTAGCAAGATAAAGTTGTAAATTGTTTTAAGTATGAACTCTCAAATCAGAGGTCACATTTAGCCACATAAACTACAGTAGAGGGTGCCTGGGTGGCTCAGTTGGTTAAGTGTCTGCCTTCAGCTCAGGTCATGATCCCAGGGTCCTGAGATCAAGTCCTGCATTGGACTCTCTGCTCATCGGGGAGTCTGCATCTCCCTCTGCCCCTCCCCGCCCCCATTCATGAATGCTCTCTCTCAAAAATAAATGAATAAAATCTTAAAAAAGAACCCACGAAACTACAGTAGAGACGCTCAAAGTCTTAACTGCCAATAGAGTTATCTTTCATGCCCATTTATGGCAGTAATGTAAAAGGAGAAAGAGGCATTCTCCCCAGCTTTACGGATTTGTCTCTGGAATAAAAGCAGGAGACCACAGAGTGGGTATGGAAATACAGCAGACCCAGAAAATGCACCAGGGGGCAAGCAGGAGCCACAGCAGAGAGCAATAGGATCAGTGCCCAGAGGCATGACTGTACCTGTGTCCATGCAAAGGAGGTTGAGGAGGAGCACAGAAATAAACCAGAGTTACCATATCACTATTGAGAATACTTTGTAAGCATATGTGAAACAGCCTTCAGAGAGTCCTAAACATTTTAAAGGCTGAATGAGGGAGAAAGGCAAAATAAAAGTTTTATATAATATATATGATATAATATGTATATCAACCAAGGTTATAAGATAACTAATATAATTAACTATTGTTTTATAATTTATCAAATTGCATATATTTGTTTTCAAGTTTAATCAACTTAAACTTATGTTTTAATTTTATGTGGTAAGATTTGCTGCATCATTAAAAAGAATATACACATGTTAATGTAAAAATATTGTAAATCTCCTGTTATACAACTTTGAATAAATATTTCTCCACTTTGAGATAAAAAGGGAAATCTTGTTACTGCTGTTGGAAAAATGAGTTAATCAGGTAGAAAACATCTGTCAACCTTAAAAATAAAATAGCCAGTAAGTTTACCAGCAGAATGAGTTTATTTGGGAATAGCAGAGGAATTGCAATTCAGAATATGCACACTATGGTGAACCATAGGCAAGTCCAGGGAACAAAAGAGAGAAGTATTCTTTTAAAGAGGAAAGAAGGAAGTTGGGAGGACTGTTTGTAATGAAAGTCCATTGGAAGAGAGTGAGAGTTAAGGGTTGTGGCAGTTCTCATTGGCTGGGGTGTTGCTGGTCAAGGAGAAAATCTTCCTTCCTCCTGCTAGAGTAGTAAAGTAAGCTTTTTCCTTTTGGGAAATACAAAGTATGCTTTTTCCTGCTATGGTCTGCAAGCGAGCAAGAGGTAATGTGTAAGAGCTTCCCATTCAGGGTGTTTGCACTCCATTTCAAATGAGGTTTCTTTTATTCATTTTCACACATCCAAGCACCTGAGGCCATGAAGGGTCTTTTTCTAAGATGAGAGCAATGTAATCAGGGATAAGTAACACTCTGGTAACAGGCAATCCAAAGGAATATTAAGAGATTGACAGGTGGTACTAGAGATGAGATATCTATAAGATGGCTTGGCTGGATTCAATCAGAGAACGTAGATCTCTAAACTGGTTACATTAAATTGAGATTTTATCTAAAGTAAGGAGTTTGAAGTTTTGTACAAGAGAAGGAACAAACAATAGTTGAACCTGTGCTGTGGACAGAGTGAGCAAATAGAGTTCTATAAAAATATTATGATACATTGTCAATACCTTTATCAAACAGATCAGATTTTTGTGCAGAAATATTTAAAGAGATTATTTGTTAACATGTAGTAATGTCCTTCCTATAAACTTACAAAATAGATAATAGTTTATAGATTAATTTTAAAAATAAATGAACTATGATTCTATCCCTTCATATTGTTATGCATAATCACTTAACCAGACAACTTAATTCATCTGGCTTATACTCTTTCCTAATCGATATCATGTTAGTGAGCTATTGAGAAATAGCCTCAAAAAATGTTGAAGACACTCATATGTGTTTGGGACCATATAACCAATTCCCAAGAGATTTTTGTTACAGAATTAATTTGCTTTAAGGGTGGTCCATTAGTAATTGAGAGAACTGAGCATTTAACTCAGAGTTTTGCCCTGTAAATTAATAGTGGATAATAAAAAGGCAAGTTATGGTATATTCCTTTTACCTCTTCCCTATAAGTAAAACCTTTGTGCATATCATGTCAAGACTGTCTTTTCTCAAAAGTATAAATAGAGGTGTGATCAATTGTTCCATTTTTGAGAGAAGCAACATACTTCCTTAAGATCTCATGGTAATAAAATGGTGAGCTGAAGCAGAAAATAGAGATACAGATAAAGAATGAAGTCTGGATGAGACTATAAAGAATTTTCAGATGGAAAATAACATAGGTCTGAAATGTAAGGCAGAATGCTTTTCTACACCGGATGTGTGAAACACATGAAAGAATATTATGTATTCTCAACTAAAATTTAGGAATCCCAAAGCGAATCCTAGTTAATTAAAAAGTAAGCAGATCTCTATATTTTAACCAAACTCAGACAGAAACAAGGATCCAAGGTTGCAGTGCATATGTTAAGAGGCTTCTCTTTTGCGCACACCAGGAGTACTGATATTCCCTGAAGATAACAAGGCAGCTTCTTCCCAGATGCTGAAGCAGTGTTCTTCATTCTAAGGGAGTGGCATTCCGCAAAGTTCATTCCAAAAGATCCCAAATGAGAGAGGTGTCCCCGGAACACTCACCCTATGCCTAATTAGGGTACAGGCTCCATCCATCTCAATAACCTAAACTAGAGCCATTTATCAGGATATCACTTAAACCCAAATCACTCCTAGGATATTTCATAGCCTGTTTTGTGAGCAAACAGATGTGTGAACTCAACAAAGAAGTTGTAACAGCAGGAATATTTCAGTAACTCTAAGGAATCCCTCTAAAAAACTCTTCTGAAAAATAAGATGCTTAATACTTTGAGCACAGCTTGCTAAATTTCCTCCCATAATTTAAAAATAATTTGTTTGGAAAATGTCCAGATACTATCCACTGAATTCATTTCGGGGATGAAATTTTGTCTTTTTTTTTTTTTTTTAAATGCCAGCCACTTTGTAAGATAGCTTTGGTAAGAAGAGAGAATAGCCACACTGAAAAGCGTAAGCACAAGATAAGCAAATTTGTAATTACCTGACATGATAGTAAGCTCTTCATGCTCATGATCTCAATTTGGTTTTCTCAAAAACACCTCTGCCTTTCCAATTTCTCAGTGTATAAATTCCTCCTATCGAGCCGTGCAGATCTGATGGATTTTTTTTCTCACTGTATGTGTCCTTTATACAGTCAAAGAACCCATAAAATAACAATAGTAAGAATTCTAAATTTTAAGAATAAAAATAGTTATGTTAAAATTTCATCATTCAAGATTTAAATTAGAAGGCCCACTTCCAGATAATTATTTCAAGGATCATAAATAAAGGTCAAAGAGAAAAACACTTAAAAGACAGTTCAAGGAGACTACAAATGAATGAAAACTGTATCAGGTCCAGAGTGCGAATGCTTCAGGAGTCAGGCAGATAATACACAGGTGAAGCAAACAAGCAGGGTGTATGGAAGGAGCTGGCTCTGGTGAATTAGAGAGATCTTACCTTACCCAAAGGAGGAAAATTGGCTCCAGTGTATTTCAGCCATGCAGAAATGAGAGCTCAATGTTATAGTACTTCTCCTTTTAAATTTTTCAGTAGACTCTACTGATATGGATTATTATGTAAAATGTCAGATTTTACATATTAGCTTAAAAAAAAATGAGTACCCTGTAGCCCAAATCAAACATCACTCTGGGCCAGATTCTGTCCTTGGGCCACAAGTTTGTTACCTCTCGATGAAAATGGAGACAGGCAAAAACATTTAGAGAAAAAATTGCAATGAGAAGATGGGTAAAACACTATAACACCAATCAAACAGAAGTACTGAATAATCACGAATCTTCGGGGCACCTGGGTGGCTCAGTTGGTTAAGCATTTGCCTTCGGCTCAGGTCATGATCTCCGGGTCCTGGAATGGAATCCCGCATCTGGCTTCCTGCTCAGCAGAGTCTGCTTCTCTCTCTCTCTCCCTCCTCCCCTCCCCACCGCTGGTTCTCTCTCTCTCTCTCAAATAAATAAACAAAATCTTAAAAAAAAAAAAAAGGATCTGCTATTAATTTGGAATTAAATAACATAAAATATGAACTATAACTATCAGTAGTGAATATGCTTAGTATTCTCATTCCTCTTGTTCTATGTAGTATAAATGTTTCTTTGATATTATAAATAGTTTCTTACATCTGTAACCATTTTATTTACTATCAGCAAGTCACAAGGCTAGTTCATAGAATCTCCTTACACCTTCTAAAAACTTAATAGGGACAACTATATGTTATTCTCTCAAGAGTCTGAGTATCCTATTTGAAAAGAAGATTTAAAGTTGTCTTTCTCCCATGACATATACATTTTTAAAATATGATTTTAATAATTACTGTTAATATCTCCTAAAATTGAATATATGATAACTTTCCCCATAACCACCAAAGACACCACTAAAATTACAACTATTAAAAGATCTTCTTTATAATATTAATGGTTTAGTTATAATTACGGTAATTTTTCCTGGAAATTTTTAATTTCTTTTATACATTATTTTACTTGATCCTCATAACAATGATGTTTTATAGATAGAATTATAAATAAACTAAGTTATATATGAATAAGTGAGTTATCCAGAGTCACAAGCTGGGACTTGAATTAAAGTCTCTGACTAACAGTCTCTTTGTCATCGTAATATACCACAATTCCATAGAGCTCACTTGGAAGACTCTGAAGTTACAAATAGGATTATGGTGTAATGTAAGATGAAAAGAATAAGTGTTCATAAGCCATTTAGAATTTTTCATCTAGCATAAAATTTAAACTGCAACAGAATCCTTTTTAGACATAAAGTATAAATAATAAATAAATACAATAATAAATAATGTTCTATAACAGAAAATGAAAGGCAAGTTGATGGGAAAGGATTTCATGAGGCCAAAGGAACACATGGTGTGTATCACAGATAAAGGCATTTTGATGAGAAAAACCATTGTTGGAATGCAATTGCCATCTTGGCTTTGTAATCCCTTGTTTCCTAGCTCCTCAATATGAGAGAGAAAGTTACTGAAGAAATAACAAGAAATAGAGCACTATAGGGAATTTTATTTAGCAGGCTTATAATGAATACCTGTCTGATAATTAATACAATCCTGAAATAAGACAAGAAGTAAGGCAGAAAGGAACCTAGTATCATATTTATTACTGGTTAAGACTATGGCTTTTATTTGAAGGAAATTGAGTTTCTAAATTATAAAAAAACCAAAACAAAACAAAAAGCAGTATTAGGTTAACTTCCCCCGCCGCCCCAAAACCTGCAGTACCAGTCTAGTCTACAAGCTAGTTTTCTCTGGTGGGGCAGGCCACCAAACATGGAGGAAAAGAGGAGAACACTCACCACAGGCAGCTCACTCCAAGAGAAAGGGGAGAGATTAAGTCATTCTTCTTTCCCTGAGGAGGAAAGAGTGAGAGAGTGAGAGACGCTAAAGTAATAGACTATCAATAGTTTCCCATTAAGGGAACTGAAAGCTAAATCTGGGAAGAAGTAGACCTTTCTGAAAGACCCACAGGAGCCCTGAGGTACAAATTCTGTGCAGCCAAGGAAAATGGGAAGGAATGGAATAGAGCATAGGGTGTATATACAGCACATGGAGGAAACACCAAGATATCTCCATTTTTGATGGGATTGGCCTCTGAGCATTAAACTATAAGATCATTAGGCAATTGGTCTAGTAAAGGTATGCAATTGGCCCAATAGAATAGAATATCTCCTCAAAAAAGGTTTGAATGAAGAGAAGAAGTGCCATTTACACAGGGTTAGTCATCGTTGCAAAGAGATTTTTGAGGAGTGACAGAAGCAAATACTGACAAATCCCATCCAGGAACAGCCTGAGAGTGCCTGGCAGGGTTTTGACTCACAGACTTAATTAATTCTGGGGCAGTTTTAACCCCAACTGCAACATTGAATGTATCAGGTTATTACTGTCTGGTGCAACTAAATATTCTAATCTTCCATCTAATTTTCCTTATTCTTAATGCATAATCAGCAAGCTGCATGTTGATTATTATTAGATTTCACCTTTAGAGATGCTCTGAAAAAGAGAATGCAGTGATCACACTAACATGAACATACTAGTTCTTTCCAAATGCAGTTTTATTCCACATTGCAAATTAATCTATTTTTCTTTTCCATTTAATGTCTCACTCCCTTATGAAGTTAGTTAGGGTGTTAGCCCCCAAAAGGCCCCTGGTGATCTTGACCTTGTAGTATTACTGCCCTTGCATAGATCCTCTGACCTTGACATAGAGCTTGACTGAGTGACTGATAGAATACAGCTCACATGACAGCATATGGCTCCTAATACTACATCATAGAAGACATTGCAGCTTCCACATTGGTCTTTTAAATCCCTCCCTCTGGGGAAAGTCAGCCATGATGCTATAAGGATACTCAAGAGACCTGCAGGGAAGAGAAACAGAGGCCCCTAGCCATATGCATAGGCCACACTGGAAATGGATCCTCCAACTCCATTCCAGCCTTGAAATGACCATAGCATCAGTTGACACTGGACTGTATTAGATTCACAAGAGATTCCAAGCCAGAATCTCTCTGCTGAGCCATTCTCAAGTTCCACATGAACCATGAGAAATAATAAATGATTATTCTATTATCATTAAATTATAGAATGACTTTAAATGCAGCATTAGGTTAATATACTGTCTTCAGATATGAATCCCTTCCAGTTACAGCTATTAGAGCTATTATTTAAATACTATTTACTCTATATAGAAAACATCCTAAACTTTTACAGATAGATATATAAACTTATTTAAGCCTCAAAACAAACCTATTATCCCTATTTTATAAATGTAGAATCTGGGACACAGAAAGTAGTTTGGACAAAGTCACATAGCTAGAAAATCTCATAACTGGAATTCAAACGCAGAGAAGCCTGGTTGAGAGGACATGTTCTTACCACTAACCTGTAGTACCGCTCTGTCCACAAAAATGAAGAGAGAAATAAAGTTTCTGAGCTGCCCGCTTAGTAGAGAATTCACTAAGCTGAATGCTATCTTTCTCCTATCATTGCATCTAGCTAACTGACCTTGCCTAACAACAACCAGATATCTTCAAAATGCACATAAATTGTGGTATGCCAAGACTGACAGAGGAGGTACACAGTGGAGGAAGAGTACGAATTAGTCCTAATTATACCAGATGGCTGCAGGGAGATACACAAGAAAAGCAGGAAAGTTGGAGACAAACTTTTCCTTCACAATGTTGTGATGTGTTCTTGACACATGAAAGAGGTTACTGTATTGACTTTTATTATTTCTAACCTCATTATTCCTGTACACTTGGCCACTCAGTGCTTCCTCAAGAGATTGGCTTTTGAAATGGATGGTTAATCCTTTCAAGCTTTGTGTTTTCGAATCCCATATAGATCTGGCATACAAATTTTTGACAATCACAATCCAGAAAAAAAAGTGAACCTTGATTTAATTATTTGGTAATGTTCTCAGGCACAGTTGGCTATTTTGACAAAAACAGAACCTTCGTTAAATTAACAAACTGGGAAGAGAACTGTCATATTAACCACTTATTGTTTTCTAAACATCTTCATTTATGTCACATGAAATATGCAAATACAATTTCTGTCAAAACAGTAAAAGGAAATGATTCATTAAAGAAAACCAACATTGGAATTTATAATTAAACACGGGCATGCCCCCTATGATAACTGAAATTCCAACTCTGTCCATTTCATTGTAAAAAGTATGAGTCAAGAACAAATAACACATATTTTATAATCTTATTTTGTTCTATAAAATAAGCTATCTTTGAAAGACAATATGATTGTGAAGTTTGTAGACCTCGACCAAAAGTCCACCTGTGTCAGTTATTAATCTGAGTGAAACAATGTGCACAGGTATGCTCACCACTTGTTTCCCTACCATAAGAGGATTGCTTCCCCAGCGCTTGCAGGGACAGCTGTGGCAGTAGAAACCTCATCCATTTGAAGCTGGGCTTGGTCATGTGACTTTCTTTGGCCAAGAGAATGTGAGTAGATATTACATGGGTCAATTCTGAGCAGAAGCTTTGAAAGTCATTATGTTGGGGCACCTGTGTGGCTCGGTGGGTTAAGTCTGACTCTCGGTTTCAGCTCAGGTCATGATCTCAGGGTCCTGAGATGGAGCCCCGCATCAGGCTCTGTGCTCAGCGGGGAGTCTGCTCGAGATTCTCCCTCTCTTCCTCTCCTTCTGCCCCTTTCCCCTGCTCATGATCTCTCTCTCTTTAAAATAAATAAATAAATCTTTTAAAGTCATTACGTTTCACAAGCTACCTTGCTCTTTCCCCTCTGAAATGAGAATTGCATGTTTCACCTAGGGGCTACTGCTTCACACTGAATAAGTAGTTGGCTCACACTTATAAGTATATAACGTGAATAAGATATTTCTTATTGTAAATCACAGAAATGTGGCATTAAAAAAAAAGTAAAAGCACAGCTGAGCTAAGCAATACACATTGTTCTAGTTTTTTTTATCTATCAAACATGAAGAATGATTTTAGCCTTATAGCATCACTCTGAGCAATAAATACATGTTCAGGAAATGGTAGATTATCTACCTAAAAATTTGTGTTTTGCCTTCTGAAGAAATACAGTAACATAAGTAGAGAGTCATTATTTTACTTAACATGAGATTGTTAAGCTCTTGAAAGATATTGTTATGATATTTGAAAGCTATGGTTTGAAAAGATATTGTTATGCCTTTGAATCAGAAAAGTAAATTCTAATTTTGACCCTGCCATTAAAGTCTGTCATTGACCCTCTTGGTGCCTCCATTGTCACATTTATGAGAGGGAGTCAATAATACTAATTATAGCTTCCCATCAATGTTGTCAAATGACTTCTGCGAGAGGTAAGTCCAGAAAATTATATAACAGGAATCTAGGTCATCAATAATAGCAACTGAAAATTGGTAACATTTTGTCAGATGTGCTTCTTAAAAAAAAAAAAAAGAATTAATGAGATAGCAATCACAGATACAGTTAAAGTATCCATTGTCACTGATCCCGAAGAATTTTTAAAACTAAGAAAATAATAATTTGAAGGATTAGAGATGGTGCATATATGCTTTCAGGTAACCTAATTGGTTTGGCATTAATATTGCTAATATCTTAATATAATCTTGAAGATGCTTCATATTTCCATTTTTACATTCATGAAAGTTGTGCCTATATTAGGTATGAAAAGTGAACCGATATATGCACACCTGCTCAATATTTCCAGTCTTTTATTGTCTTTATCCATCCAGCCCCAACTACCCTCATCAAACCTGGAAATCAAACTAGATTTGGATCCAGGTGCTTTGTATTATGGGTTTTTTTTCCCCCATTACAAAGCTCTAATTCTTTAGTGGATTTCAGTGAGAGATTTCTTGGCACAGAAAGGAAGCACCTGCTGATTTGAGCAATTTCATTAACACTTAGGTAAGCAAAAATATTCTGTAGGTGATTATGGTCCTAGTATCAGAACACAACCAATAATTTGTTATCATCTTATCCCTAATTTGTGATTGGAAACTTTATCCGTCTTTAGCTGTAGGGAGAGAAGATCAGTATTCATAATAATCTCTAAATGCTATTTGAAATATTACGGAGTCTTGAGTATAATTTCTATTTACAATTAGTTGGGTTTATGTAAAGATGCAATAACATTAGATTATTTGGACCTAGTACACATCGTCAATACAACTGATTAAGAAGTGGAAATCCAGATAATCAAAAGCTGTGCTTATCAGCAGCAATCATTAAGAAAAAAAAAAAATTTAGTGACTGATCTTCCCTTAAATTGACCTAAGTGACCACTTTTTGTAGCCATGTTATTGTGAATTTGAGTCATAAGGACTACATGTACGTGCTTGGTATAAATTTAAAGTTACTCTGCTGCCCCACCCTCACCATGTGCACACGCACACATTATGCACTCTTGAGACATCTGTGGGCATCTAAAAATAGCAAAGTTTAGTTAAGGGATAATCTTTCTTATTTTTCAAGAAAAATACTTTTTTTTTTTTTTTTTTTTTTTACCAAAGATGGTATCTTGCTGTCTTATCTAGAGTGAGTAGAGATAAACTGCACTATATATCTAATGACCCTTGGTAGCCAATTAGGAATTTCTTTTTATCCACACATTCATTCATATATTCAATAAATATATATTGAATATCTGAAAGGAAAAAAGTGCTGGATACTGAGGTGTGTAATGAAACATACATGCCATTCACAAACTTCAGCAAATCCAATGAATATTACAAGAAATTTTTATTTTAACTTGGGAGGGATAGGAACATCAAGCTGAACAACACATAGTTCTTTCTGTTACATAGTTTATAGTCTAGTGTAAATGTAGCTGTATGGAAATAAAAGCCAGGACAAAGAGTAAGACAGGTTGATAATAAGCCTAATAAAAGGAGAAATGTGATGTAATACTAGAGAAAAAGTTTAAAAATAACTATAAGAGTACTGAAAGGAGCAAGAGTATCTTTTCTTTGATTAAAGATCGCTGTCATTTTAAAAGATCACAGAGGCTGCATTATGTAAGTTAAATTAGAGGTGGGGAAAGAGGAATCACTAGAGGAGAAAGGTACAGCTAAGATGTAGGAAGAGTATGGATTGCAGCATTGATAGTAGGAATGGAAAAATTGTGCTTATATACGCATGGTAGGGAGTTTGTATGAGCACAGGAGTATGCACCCTCTGCTCCTGGAGGTACGGCTTAGCAGAGTGATTACTGGCTCTAACAGACTTAAGTTTGAATCCCAGCTCCTTCACTCACTGGCTGTGTGACCTTGGCAAGTGCTTCATCACCCTTCTGGCTCTTATTCTTCTTAGGTAATCTCAAATTCAGAGGAATGTTATAATAAAAATAATACAATGCACAAAGACCTTAGGCTGTCTTTTGTGTTTAAAAAGTCTTTTTTAAAATAAGGTACACAAATCAATAAAAAATGTAAATTTTAGAAGAATAGTTATTAATATAATTATCATATCATTCTGGTATTCCTATTGTTTACTGAATAGATGAAGTCAAAAAGATTTTGAACTCTTCTCATTATTAAAATAACAAAAATACTTATAAAATAAGACTGCATGAATCTAATTAGAAATAACATCCTCTTTCTATAGAAATACCTTACTTAAAATTATTATCTACCATAAATTTAGGTTCCCTGAGAGTTATATGGGCAAGATCTCCAATGACAACCTAATGACTAAAATCCTTTTCTCAGTCATCCTGCTTGCCATTTCTCTGCAGCATTTGATACAATCAGGCTTTCTCTCTGGAGCTTCATTCACATTTCTCAGAAGACTTCATTAGTTCATTTCCTACCTCATTAATCATTCTTTTTCTGTCTCCTTTGATAAGATCTCTTCCTCCTATCCTACCTCCAGGGAGAACTTCCTTCAGTTTGTCCTAAATTTACAATCTCTCTCTCTCTCTCTCTCTCTTACCCCATCTCGGCCCTTTCCTCCCCTTCTCCTTCCCTCTCTCTGTCAGTTAGAACTTGCCAAATGGTTTGTCATCCCTCTGGCTGTTATTCCTCTCATACAATCTCTAATTTGGAGGAATTTGAAAGAGAAATTAGAATATGTATATCTTAGAAAACTAGATTATATATATATATTATATATTTATAATCTTAGAAAACTCATTCCCTCCCATAGATTAAATGATCATGCCTATGAGAATGATTTCCAAATCTTATCTCCAGTTCTTACTTTTTCCTGAGTACATATATGTCATTTTCCTAAAGACACTTCCTACTGGCATTGTAAATGTAACATGCCTAAAAGATAATGTATTGTCTTTCTCTGAAACAAAGTTTTCTTTGAATTCTCTCTTGATTTATGGTTGCACCCTTTTATATTCTAAAAATTCCAAAATCATATTCACCACCCATTTTTAATGTTTTCAGATTACCTCATGTAGACACTCTTTATTTGCATTGCTACTACCATAATTCAAAAGCATGTCACCCTGGACCTGACTATTGCCTTAACTGAATGAGTGAGTGTTCTATCTCTAGCCTTTCTGTAAAGTCATATTTGGTCAGGAATTTTTTTTCACATCTACTTCAATGTCAATCCTGTCTTTGATGCTTTTGGTAAATATCTTGGTCACAAAATGCAAAATTGAGAATACACTAATACAGTATTCTTCCTTGCCTTTAAAAATAAATAAATAAAATGGATCAGACTGAAAACCAGCAGGCTTGCTGATGGAGGGTGTTTACTTGATCTGGTATAGAAGATGAAAAATCTAGCAGTTTTCAGTGAGTGATCTTGGTAAGAAGTAAATGGGGAGGGCTAAACAGTTAAAAGAAAATCCTAGATATGAGAGAGACACTGAGGGGCTTGATAATCTCTCCGTACATCCCCTGGCCAACTGCAAGTCTAAATGTATTCCAAGGGAACTGAAAAAGGTCTAATTTTTCCATGCATATCTGACTTACCAGAAAGCTGCATTTGTGTGCAGAGAAAACAGGACAATTTAGCAAAAAATAAAAGTCAAGGTAGACTCTAAAAATGCCCAAACTTTGAAATGTGCTTTTAACCCACACTAAGATCTATTGGTAAAGGGTGAAAGCCTTCCTGGTTTGAGATATTTGAAGACAACTTATGATCATTTACAAGGTGATCACTAAGCTATGCAGAGGAAGCTGTCACCCCTAAGAAGCCAAGCAAAAAATATTAAAATGGGAGATGATGAAAAATATTGAGCATAAACATTAGTGACTGCACACAATGAGAGAGACAAAGTCTTCAAGTTTAGTCCAAGCAATTTAGTAAAAGAAATTAATCAACCAACAAATAAAAGGTAAATAAAAATAAAAGCCCTCGGGCAACAAATCCAGAATTGCCATATTTTCAAGATGTACAGTTTTTAAAGGGTTATGAAATATACAGTTGATTTTGAAGGTGCCCTGCACAGTTCCCATGGGACTATGAGACCAGGCCTCTCTGGAAGCAGTGATTTAGAAGGACGGAAGTGGGCTGCTACAGAAAGTACGCTTAGATACATCAAATGTAAGTATAAATTAATATCTGAAATTCCCTGAAATATGTCAGGATATTATCATTTTTTCATAGAAAGTGAAATTGAGAGTATTGAACTAAGCAAAGACAGTGCTTCCCCAAACTCCCCAGCTCTGGGAAGGACTAATGCCCCATGTGTCTTGCTCCCAGAGCACTTCATATACATTCTATTGCTTATTACTTAGGATAAAATTTATTTGTGCCTTTCTTGCCAGAGTTTAAATTTCAACAAGGCAAGGACTGTATTTTAATCCTTTTTCTATTCCCATTTCCAGTACTAGTGCTCAAAAACTGTTAGTTAAAGGAAATAATGAAGGAGTACCTGCCACAATTTGGTGCTACCATTGCAACTTCCATCCCTGGTTCTGAAGTCACCACCCCACCCCACCCCTGCAGGCCATTTAGGCCTGGGCTCTCTTGCAGAACTTTTCTTTATTATGTTGATTTCATTTATTTTTATACAAATTATATATATTTAAGATATACAATATGATGTGGGCGCCTGGGTGGCTCAGTCGTTAAGCGTCTGCCTTCAGCTGAGGTCATGATCCCAGGGTCCTGGGATCGAGCCCCGCATCAGGCTCCCTGCTTAGTGGGGAGACTGCTTCTCCCTCTCCCATTCCCCCTGCTTGTGTTCCCTCTCTCGCTGTGTCTCTGTCTGTCAAATAAATAAATAAAATCTTTAAAACAACAACAACAACCACAACAACAAAAAAGATATACAATATGATGATTTGATATACCTCTACATAATGAAATGACTACTAAAAACTTAATTTACATATTATCTCCTTACATAGTTACCTTTCGTGCATGTGCGCTGGGGGAGAGATGGAATAGAAGCATCTGAAATCTAGTCTCTTAGCAAATTTCCAGTATGCAGTATAGTATTTTTTTTTTTTTTTTTATTTGAGACAGAGAGAATGAGAGAGACAGAGAGGACATGAGAGGGGGGAGGGTCAGAGGGAGAAGCAGGCTCCCCGCTGAGCAGGGAGTCCGGATGCGGGACTCGATCCTGGGACTCCAGGATCATGACCTGAGCCGAAGGCAGTCGCTTAACCAACTGAGCCACCCAGGCGCCCCTGCAGTATAGTATTATTAACTAAAACCATCACAAATATATCAAAACAACTTTTCAAATAATCTAAACCAGGCAGAAACTGCTTTCTCAATCAGAAGGAAAGTGAGATTTAGATGTGTCTAAAACTTAAAATCCCTATTACTTCCAGTACTCTGTGAATCCAGAACCAAATATTTTAGTGTTAGTTCTAGCAAAGTTAGCTGATACTGACTTGGTATAATATGGTAGCATATTGGATTGTTTAGAGGCATTACCAAATACTTCCAGCATAGATGGTTAAGGATGAATCTCCTGAATTCAGATATTTATACCCAATCTATTTTTTTTTTAAGATTTTATTTATTTATTTGACAGAGAGAGAGAGAGAGATAGCGAGAGCAGGAACACAAGCAGGGGGAGTGGGAGAAGGAGAAGCAGGCTTCCCACCAAGCAGGGAGCCCGATGCAGGACTCAATCCCAGGACCCTGGGATCATAACCTGAGACACAGGCAGATGCTTAACAATTGAGCCACCCAGGTGCCCTATACCCAATCTATTTTTATCACTGTCTCTCAACTGGTCCTGTTTTAGCACTTATGAGCCAGAAAACATTACAAATGTTTCATATTCTCAATTATATTCTAATATTGAAGATGAACTCCTAATTTATCTATTGTCAAATATTTGCCTCATAATGAATGCAGAGAACCTATTACCCAAGTTCTCAAATCCACTTTGGCCTAATGGTGCTTGTAAATAATACATTTGCATAATGAGCAATATTTATAAAAGCCAATTACCACTAATATGGATGACCTTTTGGCATCAAGTAAGCTAATAACCTTTGAAATACGGACTAAATTACACAGTGCTAAAGCAAAGTTAGGTATAATAGAAACCAGGACCCCTTGTAAACATAAGAATGAAGGTTATTTTCTATTTTGGCTACACTTTTAAAGATGTGTTAATTAGATACCTGAGTTGAATTAAAAAATTAATTCTAGCTCATTTTCAAATAAGAAAATTAAAAAGAAATCATGTAGAAATGATTAAAACTAGATGCAAGAAGCTTCTATTTTCAAAATAATTTCTAAGGACACAGAATTAGCTTTAACATTAAATACTATGATTCAGACATTTTTAAGATATTAATTTGCTAAAGGTCATATACAGTTTATATCTATAACAGATACAAGATTTTGAGCATTTTGTTGATTCACATATACTTAATCTTAGTAATAATGATTAATCAGGTTGAATTTTTACTCACTTTTTAAAATGGCCAAAAAATAAAAATAAAAATATAAATAAATAAAATAAAAGGGCCAAAATACAGTGTCTGCCCTATCAATTCACTATTTTCATAAGCCATAAAACTAACCTATTTCACTTAATGCTAGTAGAACCACAGTTCGTTTTATTAAGACACTTTCATTTTTGTGCATTGCATTTTAAATTGTTTATTTACCATTATGTATGATCTACTATGGCAGCCTGGCCATGATGCAATAGTGGGATAGAACCACAGAACAGGGAGGAGGTGGAGCAAGATGGCGGAGGAGTAGGAGACCTGGATTTCATCTCCTCTCAGGAATTCAGCTGGATAGGGATCAAACCATTCTGAACACCTACAAACTCAACAGGAGATCGAAGAAAAGAAGAGCAACAACTCTCTCATCAGAAAAGCGACCTTTCTGGAAGGTAGGACATGCGGAGAAGTGAATCCGAGGCGATATTTGGGAGGATAGACGGTGGGGGAGGGGCCTCCGTCGGCCGCTTCTGGCAAGTGATAGAGCCGCGGAGCACAAAATCGGAACTTTTAAAAGTCTGCTCCGCTGAGGGACGTCACTCCAGTGGCTAAGCGGGAGGTGGAACCCTCCGGGACAGTGTGGTCTCAGGACCCTCGGGGTCACAGAAAGACCGGGGGTGCCTGAGTGTGGCAGAGCTCCCAGGTAATGGAGCAGGGAAGCCGGCTGCAGAGGCGGAGCCCAGGCGCGGGCTCTCAGCTCGGGGTTGCCATAAACTGTGATCCGCGGCACAGTCGGGCCCCTGCTCCTCCAGCAGGGACCCAACAAGCGGCAGATCCGGGGAGACTCACCTTCCTCCCCCGGGAGGAGCCACGCGGGAGGGCACCGCAGGGATCTGCTGGGTTTGGAGACTCCACCCGGGGTCGGGTGCCAGAGATAGAAACGCGCGGTCACAGGCCGGGTGAGCACGGAGTGCAGCCGGAGACCAGGGAGACGGGAGTGACTGACGGCTTTTCTCTGGGGGCGCACTGAGGAGCGGGGCCCCGAGTTCTCGGCTCCTCCGGGGCGGAGATTGGGAGGCTGCCATTTTCACTCTCCGCCTCCAAAGCTGTATGGAAAGCTCGCAGGGAACAAAAGCCCCGCAGAGCAAACCCGAGCAGATTACTTAGCCGGGAGGGGGCAAGGGCGGGGCAATTCCGCCTCCGGCAGAGACATTTGGAAACCACGGCAACAGGCCCCTCCCCAGAAGATCAGCGAGAACAGCCGGCCAAGACCAAGTTTACCGATCAATGAGAACCGCAGAACTCCAGCGCTAGGGGAATACTGAACATAGAATTCATGGCTTTTTTAGCATGATTCTTTAGTCTTTCAAAGTTAATTTTTTTTAACTGTCTTTTTTTCTTTTTTTTTTTTGAATTTTTCTTTTTCCCTTTTTCAACCAACATCTTATCAATCCCTTTTTTCAAAAAAAAATTTTTTTATTTTTCATTTTTAGAGTCATATTCTATCCCTTCATAGTAGTTACCTGTATTTTTGGCTTATTCATATAAGTTGTTCTCTCTTTAAAATTTTGAGATAGTTTCTTCTAACAGATTAAAATATACCCTAAATCTCTAGTATATGGTGTTTTCTATTCCCCTGCCTGATCACATTCTCTCCCTTTTTTTTTCTTTTTTTCTTTTTTTAAATCCTCTTCTTTCTTTTTTCAAACAACTTATCAATTCCTTTTATAAATTTTTTTATAATTTTCATCTTTACAGTCATATTCCATCCCTTCATCATATCAACCCTTATTTTTGTACATATATAAGTTTTTCTTTCTTTAAAATTTTGGGAGGCACTTTCTTCTAAAAGACCAAAATGCACCCCAAATCTAGTGTGTGGCACTGATCTATATACCAGCCTGATCATATTTGATCACATTCTGGTTTTTTGTTGTTGTTGTTGTTTTGTTTTGTTTGTTTTGTTTTTATCTTTATCTTTTTCTTTTTTTTCTTTTTCTTTTTTCTCTCTTTCCATTTCTTTTTCCACTGCTTCAGGTCTTTTCTGATTTGTTTAGAGTATATTTTCTGGGGACATTGTTACTCTGCTAGCATTTTGTTCTCTCATTAATCTATTCTCCTCTGCACAAAATGACAAGATGGAAAAAATCACCTCAACAAAAAGAACAAGAGGTAGTACCGACTGCCAGGGACCTACTCAATACGGACATTAGTAGGATGTCAGATCTAGAGTTCAGAATCATCACTTTAAAGATACTAGCTGGGCTTGAAAAAAATATGGAAGTTATTAGAGAAACCCTTTCTGGAGAAGTAAAAGAACTAAAATCCAACCAAGTAGAAATCAAAAAGGCTATTAATGAGGTGCAATCAAAAATGGGAGCGCTAACTGCTAGGATAAACGAGGCAGAAGAGAGAATCAGTAATATAGAAGATGAAATGATGGAAAATAAAGAAGCTGAGAAAAAGAGAGATCAACAACTATTGGATCACGAGGGCAGAATTCGAGAGATAAGTGATACCATAAGACGAAACAACATTAGAATAATTGGGATCCCAGAAGAAGAAGAAAGAGAGAGAGGGGCAGAAGGTATAATGGAGCAAATTATAGCAGAGAACTTCCCTAATTTGGGGAAGGAAACAGGCATGAAAATGCAGGAAGCACAGAGAACCCCTCTCAAAATAAATAAAAATAGGTCAACACCCCAACATCTAATAGTAAAACTTACGAGTCTCATAGACAAAGAGAAAATCCTGAAAGCAGTTCGGGAGAAGAGATATGTAACCTACAATGGTAGAAACATTAGATTGGCAACCGACCTATTCACAGAGACCTGGCAGGCCAGAAAGGACTGG
This sequence comes from Mirounga leonina, assembly GCF_011800145.1. NCBI lineage: Eukaryota > Metazoa > Chordata > Mammalia > Carnivora > Phocidae > Mirounga > Mirounga leonina. Next base: position 55,153,428 of record NW_023270825.1, on the reverse strand, counting down.
CAGGATATATTCAGAGCACTAAATGAGAAAAATATGCAGCCAAGAATACTATATCCAGCTAGGCTGTCATTGAAAATTAAAGGAGAGATAAAAAGCTTCCAGGACAAACATAAACTAAAGGAATTTGCAAACACAAAAACAGCCCTACAGGAAATCTTGAAAGGGGTCCTCTAAGCAAAGAGAGAGCCTAAAAGCAACATAGACCAGAAAGGAACACAGACAATATACGGTAACAGTGACCTTACAGGCAATACAATGGCCCTAAATTCCTATCTTTCAATACTTACCCTGAATATAAATGGGCTAAATGCCCCAATCAAAAGACACAGGCTATCAGACTGGATTAAAAAACAAAACCCATCGATATGCTGTCTGCAAGAGACTCATTTTAGAACCAAAGACACCCCCAGATTGAAAGTGAGGGGGTGGAAAACCATTTACCATGCTAATGGACAACAAAAGAAAGCTGGGGTGGCAATCCTTATATCAGACAAATTAGATTTTAAACCAAAGACTGTAATAAGTGATGAGGAAGGACATTATATGCTACTTAAAGGGTCTACCCAACAAGAAGATCTAACAATTGTACATATCTATGCCCCTAACATGGGAGCAGCCAATTATATAAGACAATTAATAACAAAAGCAAAGAAACACATTGACAACAATACAATAATAGTGGGGGACTTTAACACCCCCCTCACTGAAATGGACAGATAGTCTAAGCAAAAGATCAACAAGGAAATAAAGACTCTAAATGACACACTGGACCAAATGGACTTCACAGACATATTCAGAACATTGCACCCCAAAGCAATGGAATACACATTCTTCTCTAGTGCCCATGGAACATTCTCCAGAATAGATCACATCCTAGGTCATAAATCAGGTCTCAACCAGTACCAAAAGATTGGGATCATTCCCTGCCTATTTTCAGACCACAATGCTTTGAAACTAGAACTCAATCACAAGAGGAAAGTCGGAAAGAACTCAAATACATGGAGGCTAAAGAGCATCCTACTGAAGAATGAATGGGTCAACCAGGAAATTAAAGAAGAATTAAAAAAATACATGGAAACCAATGAAAATGAAAACACAACTATTCAAAATCTTTGGGATGCAGCAAAGGCAGTCCTAAGAGGAAAGTATATAGCAATACAAGCCTTTCTCAAGAAACAGGAAAGGTCTTAAGTACACAACCTAACCCTACACCTAAAGGAGCTGGAGAAAGAACAGCAAATAAAACCTAAACCCAGCAGGAGAAGAGAAATCATAAAGATCAGAGCAGAAATCAATGAAATAGAAACTAAAAAAAAACAGTAGAACAGATCAACGACACTAGGAGCTGGTTCTTTGAAAGAATTAACAAGATTGATAAATCCCTGGCCAGACTTATCAAAAAGAGAAGAGAAATGACCCAAATCAACAAAATCATGAATGAAAGAGGAGAGATCACAACCAACACCAAAGAAATACAAACAATTATAAGAACATATTATGAGCAACTCTATGCCAGCAAATTAGATAACCTGGAAGAAATGGATGCATTCCTAGAGATGTATCAACTACCAAAACTGAACCAGGAAGAAATAGAAAACCTGAACAGACCTATAACCACTAAGGAAATTGAAGCAGTCATCAAAAATCTCCCAAAAAACAAAAGCCCAGGGCCAGAGGGCTTCCCAGGGGAATTCTACCAAACATTTCAGGAAGAATTAATACCTATTCTTCTGAAACTGTTCCAAAAAATAGAAATGGAAGGAAAACTTCCAAACTCATTTTATGGGACCAGCATTACCTTGATCCCCAAACCAAAGACCCCATCAAAAAGGAGAATTACAGACCAATATCCCTGATGAACATGGATGCAAAAATTCTCACCAAAATACTAGTCAATAGGATCCAACAGGACATTAAAAGGATTATTCACCACAACCAAGTGGGATTTATCCCTGGGCTGCAAGGTTGGTTCAACATCCGCAAATCAATCAACGTGATACAATACATTAACAAAAGAAAGAACAAGAATCATATGATCCTCTCAATAGATGCAGAAAAAGCATTTGACAAAGTACAGCATCCTTTCTTGATCAAAACTCTTCAGAGTATAGGCATAGAGGGTACATACCTCAAAATCATAAAAGCCATCTATGAAAAACCTACAGCGAATATCATTCTCAATGGGGAAAAACTGAGAGCTTTCCCCCTAAGGTCAGGAACGCGGCAGGGATGTCCACTATCACCACTGCTATTCAACATAGTATTGGAAGTCCTAGCCACAGCAATCAGACAACAAAAAGAAATCAAAGGCATCCAAATCGGCAAAGAAGAAGTCAAACTCTCACTCTTTGCAGATGATATGATACTTTATGTGGAAACCCCAAAGACTCCACCCCAAAACTGCTAGAACTCATACAGGAATTCAGTAAAGTGGCAGGATATAAAATCAATGCACAGAAGTCAGTGGCATTCCTATACACCAACAACAAGACAGAAGAAAGAGAAATTAAGGAGTCGATCCCATTTACAATTGCACCCAAAACCATAAGATACCTAGGCATAAAACTAACCAAAGAGACAAAGGATCTGTACTCAGAAAACTATAAAATACTCAGGAAAGAAATTGAGGAAGACACAAAGAAATGGAAAAATGTTCCATGCTCATGGATTGGAAGAACAAATATTGTGAAGATGTCAATGTTACCTAGAGCAATCTACACATTCAATGTAATCCCCATCAAAATACCATCACTTTTTTCAAAGAAATGGAACAAATAATCTTAAAATTTGTATGGAACCAGAAAAGACCGCGAATAGCCAGAGGAATGTTGAAAAAGAAAAGCAAAGCCAGTGGCATCACAATTCCGGACTTCCAGCTCTATTACAAAGCTGTCATCATCAAGACAGCATGGTACTGGCACAAAAACAGACACATAGATCAATGGAACAGAATAGAGAGCCCAGAAATGGACCCTCAACTCTATGGTCAATTCATCTTTGACAAAGCAGGAAAGAATGTCCAATGGAACAAAGACAGTCTCTTCAACAAATGGTGTTGGGAAAATTGGATAGCCACATGCAGAAGAATCAAACTGGACCATTTCCTTACACCACACACAAAAATAGACTCCAAATGGTTGAAAGACCTCAATGTGAGACAGGAGTCCATCCAAATCCTAAAGGAGAACACAGGCAGCAACCTCTTTGACCTCAGCCGCAGCAACTTCTTCCTAGAAACATCGCCAAAGGCAAGGGAAGCAAGGGCAAAAATGAACTATTGGGACTTCATCAAGATAAAAAGCTTTTGCAAAGCAAAGGAAACAGTCAACAAAACCAAAAGACAACCGACAGAATGGGAGAAGATATTTGCAAATGACATATCAGATAAAGGGCTAGTATCCAAAATCTATAAAGAATTCATCAAACTCAACACCCAAAGAACAAACAATCCAATCAAGAAATGGGCAGAAGACATGAACAGACATTTCTCCAAAGAAGACATCCAAATGGCCAACAGACACATGAAAAAGTGCTCAACATCGCTCGGCATCAGGGAAATCCAAATCAAAACCTCAATGAGATACCACCTCACACCAGTCAGAATGGCTAAAATTAACAAGTCAGGAAACGACAGATGTTGGCGGGGATGCGGAGAAAGGGGAACCCTCCTACACTGTTGGTGGGAATGCAAGCTGGTGCAGCCACTCTGGATAACAGTATGGAGGTTCCTCAAGAAGTTGAAAATAGAGCTACCATATGATCCAGCAATTGCACTACTGGGTATTTACCCCAAAGATACAAAAGTAGGGATCCGAAAGGGTACGTGCACCCCGATGTTTATAGCAGCAATGTCCACAATAGCCAAACTGTGGAAAGAGCCAAGATGTCCATCGACAGATGAATGGATAAAGAAGAGGTGGTATATATATACAATGGAATATTATGCAGCCATCAAAAGGAATGAGATCTTGCCATTTGCAATGACGTGGATGGAACTGGAGGGTATTTTG
>NW_023270825.1:55079958-55149318 GCF_011800145.1 Mirounga leonina | reverse complement strand
GGAATGAGATCTTGCCATTTGCAATGACGTGGATGGAACTGGAGGGTATTATGTTGAGTGAAATAAGTCAAACAGAGAAAGACATGTATCATATGATCCCACTGATATGAGGAATTCTTAATTGCAGGAAACAAACTGAGGGTTGCTGGAGTGGGGGGTGGGGTGGGAGGGATGGGGTGACTGGGTGATAGACACTGGGGAGGGTATGTGCTCTGGTAAGCGCTGTTAATTGTGCAAGACTGTTGAATCTCAGATCTGTACCTCTGAAATAAATAATGCAATATATGTTAAGAAAAAAAAAAAGAAGAAGGTGGTAGCGGGAGGGGAAGAATGAAGGGGGGGAAATCGGAGCGGTAGACGAACCATGAGAGACGATGGACTCTGAAAAACAAACTGAGGGTTCTAGAGGGGAGGGGGGTGGGATGATGGGTTAGCCTGGTGGTGGGTATTGAGGAGGGCACATTCTGCATGGAGCACTGGGTGTTATGCACAAACAATGAATCATGGAACACTTCATCTAAAACTAATGATGTAATGTATGGGGATTAACATAAGAATAAAAAAAACAAAAGAATCACAGAACAGCTTGTGTATTATAACTGGAAAGTATTCATGCAAAATATGCTGGAATCTGATTTTTGCTTCACTGCCGCACTCGAATTATTTGGGAATCAAAATTCAATTATCCAAAACACAAATAACATTCAATTACATATTGAATAATTTTCAGCATCGATAATATTGCTACAGGCTTGCTTTCTCTGGTCAGGTCTATGGCTAGTAAAATTGTCAAAGTAAAGTTATTTTTCCGTTATCCACCCACTTAGATTTTCCGCTTTATCTTCCCTTCTTTGTGACTTTGTACTCAGGGACCAGAACTTACACAATTTTTCAGTGATTATTCAGGTCCACCCTTTGTCATGGTAGTACAAGCCATTACTTCATCCCCCATCCATCATTTTGCTATGTAACTCTCTTTTATTTGCCTTCCTAGAAAAATCACATATATCCAATTTTCTCAACACTTTGCCTTGGTAACAAACAACTAATGTGGTGAATTAATTGCAGTCATTTAATTTTTAAAGATACAGTTATGTTCAAGCCCACTGGGAGACACCTAAATGAGTTGGAATTTACTTCCTTAAGAGACATGAGTCCAATAATAGAGTCACAAGTATACAAAGCAAAGTTTAGTGTTATCAGTATTAAAGTTGATGATGGTGATGATATTAGGCCTTATTTGTTGATTCCTGACTTAGTGATAATCACTGCTCAAAGATTTTTACACAGGAACAGGTATTAAAAAGTGATTTTTATCTGACTCATCTCAAAAAGTATCATGAATAAATTGTCATTTACTCTGCTCTGAAGAAAGGCTGATTTCTATATATAGAACTGAAATGTAAAAGATTTCAGGGTAAGCTGGAGATAAGTCAAAGAAGGTTACTTGAAATCAACAATTTAATGACAAAGAAATTTCTAATAAAATTATAAAATGTCTACATTGGAAAATCACAAGTTCCCAAAACAAGATCAAAACTGTTCTGGATATTGAAACATGTGAATGTGTACCCAGGCAGGTCTAGCTGTGTCCATAGAGAGCAAAAGAAACCTATCACGAACAAATTGCTACTGCAAATATATTATTATTGGTAGAAATACTGTTTGATAAACTAGCATAATCATGACACAATCAATCAGAAGAAGAAAAGTGTAACAGTTAATGCCACACATTTACATATAGTCATATGTATATTTAATGATCTAAGTCTTGTGTTTTAAAGATAGAGTTTAAATATTGTCATGGGCACATTTCTTCTCCAGGAGGAATAGGGAATTTCGGTAGAGAATTATCAAAGGGAGAAATTCAGGGCAAGACATGACGTCAGGCCAATAATTCTTAAGCAAGCAGGCTTTTTCAATAGTTTTTTAAAAGCCTCAAATATCTGTCTTTCATATAACACATCTATGTATAGTGTAAAACCTATTATGGATTATTTTTGTGGATCATTCTTCCTATCCTTACTTTTTAGCAAGACTCAGTTTTGACTGTCAAAAAAAAAGCTTTGTAGAATGTGTTGAAAAATATACAGTCTACATTAAAAATAGTAGGTGATGATGTTAGTAGTTTTATTTTTGCCCCAAACCTTTCTTTTTTGCTCATTTCTCAATTTTGTAACTTTTCAATTGCCCAGCTTTTTAAGCTTGAGGTCAGTAGGCTGAAATGCTGCAAAGACAGCTAACTCAAAGCCTGAAGACGATATCATATTCTCTCAAAGAGATCAAACATCTTTAAAAACCCCCACTGAAGGGAAGAGGGGAAAAAATGGGTCAAAATGTTGTGTTTGTGCTATTTTCAGTGAAAACATCCCTGTTATCTAAAACCTCTGAACAGCAGTTAGCTATCAATTCAGCAAGAGTCACTCCATGACTAAGAGCAAAACATAAGGACTATCCCACGGCAAAGGAAGCTTTATGCGTTGGTGTTAGTGAACACTCATAGCTAATATAACGTTAGGCTCTAAAGGCCACACTCTGCACTGCAAACTCCTCCCTAGTCTCCTGGAGCTATATCCTCATTCTTTAAAGCTTCCTCCCACATGTATCAACACCCAAAGTCTTTTCTCCACATATTTGTTTGTTTTAAACTTTGTATTGAAATATAAGATAGAAAATGCGGAAGTAACCTTTGAAGTACAACTTACAGGTAAATTGCCTGATCAATTTTCACAAACAACACACTCTTGTAACAGCATCTGGATAAATAACAGAATATTCCAACATCCCAGAAATGGAACATGTTGAAAATAAAACTTTCTCCAACCTTGCTACTATGAATAATAAAGATGATTATTTTAGGATCTGTTAGCTACATTTTGGGTTTTTTCCAAATTTGTTCAAAAATCAGTGTAGATAGAAAGATGGTATTTTTTTGAGCCTCCCTCAGAGACTCTAGCAACTGCATGTAGGCATCTGATTTCCAGCCTAGCTTGGAACTAGAGTATATACACAACTGATGAAACCTGAATAAACTCTGTAGATGTGCCCATGTCAGTTTCCCGATGTTGCTATTGTACTGTGAGGAAACTGGGTCAAGTGTGCTTGGGACTTCCCAGTACATTCTTTGGCAACTTCCTGTGAGTCTCCAATTATTTCAAAACAAAAAGTAAAAATAGTAATTCCAAATTTATGAATGTTATTTTAATGAAACTCTTCTAGGTTGGTTATTGACTGAACATAGTGATGATGTTAATAATATTTAAATTAATAATAACAGATAATAGTTACTGTGTTTACTATGTGCCAAATATACTAAGAGTTCTCTACAGAGGATTATTTTCAATACTCAAAAGACACTTTGAGTTAAGTGTTCTTACAGAACTGAGGTATAGAGACATCGAATAGATCACCAACTAGTAAATTGCAGTGCCTGGATTCAAACTCATTTAGACAAAACACCATATGCCTTAAGTAACATTATCCCAATCATATAGTTCCATCTGAGTCACATCAGATAAACTGTTCTGAAGACAGGCAGTCATCCAAACAGTATGGTTTCTTGATCATGGTTCTCATTTTTCTTATAGGAGTGCAACTTGCTGATCATAACCTAAATGTAAATTAAATCTTGGCTTTAGCTTGGCATGTCAAATAGTATCTGTTATCATCAAATCCTGATCTCTGTCAAGTCTTATGGCATTTTGTGCTCTACTATCACTGTAGAGAAAAATAAACAATTATAGTGTAAAAGGTATAGAATGAGATTAGGGGAAATAAGAAACTTGAGGCAAAGTATTTCTGAAATATAGAAATACAGTGATTTTGATGTTGATTTATTGTTTTACTATCATTTAAGATATAAGCAATGAATAAAATTTGTAAAATAAAATAGGAATTTTCCTATAAAATCTGACTGTTCTCTATTGCTTAAAATATTCCCATTTTTCTAATTTGACAGTAGTATAGACACTAATTTTAGTCATGTTCTTGAAAGTTTATGAATAATGCAATAAGTAACTATTTTTAATCCATGTTTGTTTGCCAAGGAAATATTAAAAAATACTTTGAATGCTCACATATTCAAATATATACATTTCTATTATAAGAAAAATCCAAAAACATAATGTTCATACTAAATTGTGCATTTCACAGAATTGAAAAGATTACCAATGATTACTATTATATGTTTGTGTGTTTATGCACACATTTGTGTGTGTGTGTGAGTGTGTAATTTCAGAAACATTATAATTTTGGAAAAAATAATTTTGTTTAGAGTTTTGAACATAGTACAGATAATGCTCAGTGGTTGATGTTCAATAAAGATTTGAATAAATACAAGAATTACAGAGAAATAAATTCCAATATTTGGGACCATCAAAGGAGATAATAAACTACTAGAATTTTATACCTAGTGAAGGGAATGATTTTCAAAATAAGTTTTGTTTTTAATAACTGGAGAGAATTGGTAACATTATAGACTTCAAGATAAAGCTTGAAATACTAATTCCATGCTAAGCTACACATCCTATATTTTTTCCAAAGATCCAAAATCACTTTGATTGAATTGCAACCATCTTCCAGGAGTATAAAATTCCAATTATAACATCCATGATTAGCAATTTCCTTTGCTTTTATATAGAACATCTCACTGATTCATGAAATCCAGTATTTAGATAACTTTCCTTTCCTGAAGAATGATAACCAATCTATGTATCCAATAAAGATGACTCTCTAGAGGAGTGAATTTTGGAAAACTAATATCAAAATTAATGACCTAGTAATTATATTAAAAGATTATTCTATGAAGTATAAATTTATATGCTGACTCATAGATAAAATATCAATTGTCAGGTCATGGTACATGTTTGTATTTGGGAAAACTGAGATAGTTAAAAGAAGTCAATTTTGTAGGGATGCCTTGGTGGTTCAGATCATGATCTTGGGGTCCTGGAATCAAGCCCTGCATTGGGCTCCCCAGTCAGGAGAGAGCTTGCTTCTCCTTCTGCCTCTCCCCCCATCCCCGCTCATGCTCTCTCTCTCTGTCTCTCAAATAAATAAATAAAATCTTTTTTAAAAAAGAAGTGAATTTTGTAATAGTTTTAGAGAAAAATCTTCATTGCCAGGCACAGAAAAAATTTAGAAAAATTAAATTCAGGTTAGGCAGTGATCCAATATGCTTTTAATTTAATTAAAATTTGCTATTGTTATTACCAGTCAAGCTATACTTTTTCTACTAATTTAAGATCCCTTATTATATGCCATCATCACCCTTTCCACAAATGATTTTTTAAATACTTCATCCCCATATTAAGTTTCCTTCAAATAAATGTATTTTGAAGCATGTTTCCATGTTACTTCCTTTTTAAAAAAAACTTAAAAATTTTACTTATTTGGAGAGAGAGAGAAAGTGGGGAGAGGGGCAGAGGGAGGGAGAAGGGCAGAGGGTGAAAGAGAATCTCAAGCAGACTCCACACAGAGCATGGAGCCCCACATGGGGCTTGATCTAGTGACCCTGAGATCCTTACGTGAGCCGAAATCAAGAGTCAGATGCTTAACCAACTGAGCCACCCAGGCATCCCTCCCTTTTTAAATTTTGATTTGATTATAATCGACAATGTTACATTACTTTCAGGTGTACAACATAGTGATTCAACTTCTCTATACGTTATGCTATTCTCACTACACTTGTAGCTACCATCTGTCACAATAGAATACTATCACAATATTATTGACTATATTCCTTACGCTGTGCCTTTTATTCCTGTCACTTATTCATTCCATAACTGGAAGCCTATATTTCCCACTCTCTTCACCTTTTTTTACCATCCTCCCACCTCCCTTTCCTCTGACAACCATAAGTTTGTTCTGTGTATTTATAGTCCCGATTCTGCTTTTTGTTTGTTATTCATTTTTTTTTTAGGTTCCACATATGAATGAAATCACAAAGTATTTATCTTTCTCAATCTAATTGAATTAACACAGCATAATACCTTCTAGGTCCATCCATTTTGTCCCAATGGCATGATCTCATCCTTCTTATGACTGCATGATATTCCATTATGTGTGTGTGCGTGCATGTGTGTGTGTGTGTACATACCACACCTTCACACCTCCCTTATCCATTGTCTATTGACAGACACTTAGTCATTGTGGTGATTTGGCTCAACACACTCATTCTACCCAGGACATCTTTCTTGCTCTTTTACCCCAGCAAAATACCCCTATAAAATTCAAGTCAACAATAATAGCTCATAGAAAAGATCACTTATGGGCAAGGCATTATACTAAATCACCTCACATCTGTCAGAATGGCTAAAATTAACAACACAGGAGAATGCAAACTAGTGCAGCCACTCTGGAAAACAGTACAGAGGTTCCTCAAAAAGTTAATAATAGAACTATCTTACGACCCAGCAACTGCACTACTAGGTATTTAAACTAAGGATACAAAAATACTGATTCGAAGGTACATATGCACCCTGATGTTCATAGCAGCATTATCAACAATAGCCAAATTATGGAAAGAGCCCAAATGTTCATCAACTGATGAATGGATAAGAAGATGTATATATAATGGAATATCACTCAGCCATGAAAAAGAATGAAATCTTGCCATAATGACGTGGATGGAGTTAGATGGAGCTACAGGGTATTAGGCTAAGCAAAACAAGTCAGTCAGAGAAAGACAAATACCATATGATTTCGCTTATATGTGGAATTTAAGAAACAAAACAGATGAACATAGGGGAAGAGGGAAAAAAGAGAAGGAGGCAAACCATAAGAGACTCTTAACTATAGAGAACAAACTGAGGGTTGATAGAGGGGAGGTGGGCATGGGTGGGTGTTGGGCTAAATGGGTGATGTGTATTAAGGAGGGCACTTATGATGAGCACTGGGTGTTTTTTTTCTTTTTTTTTTAATTAACAACTAATGTATTATTTGTTTCAGAGGTACAGGTCTGTGATTCATCAGTCTTATGCAATTCACAGTGCTCACCATAGCACATACCCTCTCCGGTGTCCATCACCCAGCCACCCCATCCCTCTCATCCCCCTCCACTCCAGCAACCCTCAGTTTGTTTCCTAAGATTAAGAGTCTCTTATGGTTTGTCTCCCTCTCTGGTTTTGTCTTGTTTCATTTTTCCCTCCCTTCCCCTATGATCCTCTGTCTTGTTTCTCCTATCATATCCTCATATTAGGAGCACTGGGTATTGCTGGTATGTGATGAAATCACAGAATTCTACTCCTGAAACCAATATTACACTATATGCTAATTAACTAGAATTTAAATAAAAACTTAAAACAAACACACAAAAACATTTATCCAAATTATCATATGTAACTTTCCAATATGGTAGATAGATTGTTAATCTTACTTCACAAATGAGGACATTTGGGGTTTGGAAAAACTAAGTAACTTGCCCAAAACTTCTCCAGTAGGAAGTTGTGGGGCTAGATTATGTAAGAATTCTGACTATCAGTCTAGAGATATTGTGACTAGGCCCTGATCCTACATGGCAAGGGAGGAGGTTCAGTCATCCTCACCAAAACATCAGACATGAAAATAAAAGCAACTTGGTTTTTCAAAACCAGAGCAGCTGCTTGCCAAGTCAGCAAGTAACTACACTGAATGTCACATAGAGATGAGTAATTTTCTAGCTGAGCCCTTTCCAAATTCCTGACTCATAAAATTATGAGAGCAAAGAAAATATAAACTCCAAAGGAGTTCAACATCAAGCCAGTCATCTAAACTATATGCTACTCTTTCATCACACTCAAGGCTGACTTTCTTAATTCTTTAATTTACTCATTCAACAAACACAGCAAGTGGCAGAGCTGCTCTAGGACCTAGGAATCTAATAACGAATAGATAAAAATCCCTGCCCCTGGGGTGACTGAGTGGCACAATCGGTTAAGCATCCCACTCTTGGTCTTGGTTCAGGTCATGGTCTCATGGGATCGAGCCTCACATTGGGCTCTGTGCTCAGTGGGGAGTCTGCTTGAAGATTCTCTCCCTCTAGCCCTCCCCATGCTCTCTCTGTCTCTCTCAAATAAATAAATAAATCTTAAAAAAAAAAACCTTCCTCCATAGAGGAGACAATTAATAATAAACCTAAATAACAAATGGCCTTATATTTCAGTAAAATATTTCAATATATTGAATTGTCTTTTGTAATCCTATTTTTGTTATAGAGTGCACAATTCTTTATTTACAAGTTTTATTTTATTTTTTTTTTAAAGATTTTATCCAGGGCTCCTGGGTGGTTCAGTTGGTTAAGCGACTGCCTTCAGCTCAGGTCATGATCCTAGAGTCCTGGGATCGAGTCCTGCATGGGGCTCCCTGTTCAGCAGGGAGTCTGCTTCTCCCTCTGACCCTCCCCCTTCTCATGCTCTCTCTCTATCTCATTCTCTCTCAAATAAATAAATAAAATCTTAAAAAAAAAAGATTTTATCCATTTATTTGACAGAGAGACACAGCCAGAGAGGGAACACAAGCAGGGGGAATGGGAGAGGGAGAAGCAGTCCTCCCACAGAGTAGGGAGTCCTATGTGGGGCTCGATCCCAGGACCCTGGGATCATGACCTGACCAAAGGCAGACACTCAAGGACTGAGCCACCCAGGCATCCCTATATTTACAAGTTTTAGTCCATCATTCTTAAATAGTTTTATAACTAAGAATAGAAACTCTTCTTCAGTATTCCTAAAAGGCACTTTGAATATAATCTGCATTCTTTCATACTTTTGAGTCCCACCACCATATTGATTTTCCTAGTGGATCCTCTTATAGGTGATGCTATCCAGACCCTTAAAGGCATGTACTTTTATCACCCCCCGATGCAAACTCTCATGGCAAAAGTCAGGTCGAAAAGGCAGCAATATTCCAAACTAGCACATAGTTTATTTTTCATTTCTCTTTTCTGCATGTATTTATTTTTAGCTTTCTTTTCCCTCAGGAAAATACATTATTACTCAATTTTTTTTAAAGACAACTTCTCTAATTAGAGTGTATAATATTCCTAAATAGGGAACTAGAAATGAAAAAGGCATTGATATGCCTTGTACATAGTACTATGGTGGTTTTAGGTATAAAAAGAGTACTTGGTACAGTGTAGAGATAGCAGGCAGATGCCAAATTGTCTTTATTTCTGCTTAACACAGGGCCTAAAATAAAACTTTATGGAGTTTATTTCTTAATTCCTGAAGGCCATTTAAACACCAAGAATTTCCAAGTAAAATTTTAAAACATCTTTCTTTCTGTTGATAAAAAGATTTAATCCATCTGATGATGTAAAAGAGGAAGTTTTCTGAACTGAGAGGTAGTGCCAAGTAGGATTGAGAAATAGGTGTGGGGAGTTACTTGCTGCTGGTAGAACTTCCTTAACCACCAGGAATATTGATCCACATCTCAAGTTTTAGGCAACTGAGAAAATAACCACATACATTTCAAGATCTACTTGTCATTCTAAATTCAAAGATTAGAGAAGGTTGCCTAAACCATTATTAATGACAAGTCTGACTAGCAATTAAGAGCATAGACTTTGAGATCAGACTGACTTGTGTTGGAATCCCACTTAGTTTACTCATTGTCCATAATTTTGGTCCTTAGTTTTCTCACTTGATAACAAAGATAACTGGACCTAATATTTATTTATTTTTTAAAAACACAGTTATTGAATAAGTGCTAGGCATTATTGTATGGTATGTATTGAGCATACAGTAGTAAGCACAGCAGATAAAACAAGTGGAACTTAAATTCTTTTAAAGGAAACAGACAATATGAAGAAAGTAAATAGTGCTATGGAAAAAAAATAAGCAGATAACAAAGATCTGGGAGTAAAGAGGATTGAAATTTTAAGAGGCATTTAGGGAAGCCCATATTGAGAATGTGACATTTGAACAATGCATGGAAGGAGGTGAGGGAAGGCACCATTAAAAAAAAAAAAACACGCTGGAAAGAATAGTAGGTGTGAAGATCTAGAGGTAGGATGTATGAGCACTCACTGAGCACTGGCACCAGGTGTATAGTGAACAGAGAGGCAAGGGAAATCTGCACACCTTTTTGTTGTTAAAGTTCCCATAAATTTTGTTTTTCAAAATAAATAAAAACAAATGATACATGGATCTTAGGGGGGAAAAACTTGAAAAAAACTAAGGAATAGTATCCTGAAGACACAGAAAAATAATACATTGTGTTTTATTTATTCTAATACATATAATTTTGATATATTTTGACATGTCTGAAATTGGGATTCAGATAACAATAAATGTATTGGGAAATTTTTATAACTTAATTGACTTTTTTTTCTTCCTTAGTGATATAAAGGCAAAACGTCTTACAATTGATGGCATTGTAGATTCAATGAAATAGGGTAGCTATGTAAGTTACTTGAAAAAAATAATCAGAAGTAGAAGGCAAGAGTTCTCAATTTCTTGGAGACAAAAGAAACAGGCAAAAGGACATAACTGTCCAAGTTCAAAAAGTTGATAGGATAACACAAACCAAGATGAAAAGAGAGATGGAACATAATGTAACACAGCGATCACATGAAAACCGTATTTCATTTTGAGAATTAAATGCTGCCCTGGAGATTGTAAGGAGTGGAATGCCTATGGAGCAGTTATAAGGAAGATAAGCTTAAAGAAATTTTCTTTTTCCTATAACTAAGCAGAAAAGAACAAAGGTATAAAATTAATGAATGAGAAGGTGATAGGTGATAGATTTGTCTCCACAAAAATGGAGGCTTCGTAATAAACATTCCTGAGGAAAAAACACAGAACAGGAACAAAAGTAGTGCTTAAATATAAAGCAAAATACATATTCTTGATCTGAAATGATACAAATACACAGAACAAGATAATTTACCATTTGCCCAGTACATACAACAAGATTTTTGGAGACAAAGAACTACATGAATTTGATGAGAAAAAAATGAAAAAAGTAAAACTAGATTTCTCATAAATGAACACAAACCCATATAAACTCTGGTTTTCTTCTGTGTTGGTAAATGCCTAAAATTAAAACAACAGTGAATACAAAAAATTTAAGGAAAATTGTTTTGAGAATTTCATACTCTGCCAAATTATGTTTCCCTTGTGAAGGCTGCAACCCCCCTTCCAATTAGGTGACAACTGTGCTGGAGGCTCTGTTGTCAAAGGAGAGTTAATCCTAACCTCAGTCAAACCACGATGTTTGAAGATTTTGTCAGAATATGATCTAGAATTTGCTTCCACTCAAGAAATTTCAAAAACTTGACTGTGAGAAACAATATTTATGGAGGACTTTCTTTAGGATGTAGTGCCATCCAACTTTAGATCTAAGTATTCCTCAAATTGTGTTCATGTGAACATAAATATTCTCAAAATTGTTGATAGCCACATGAAAAAGTTATTTGATTAAATATGTCGGGAACTTTCTGAGCTAAACTATTTCAAACAGAATTCTCCACTATAGTACTCCTCAGAGCCTGTAAGAAACTAATATGCTTTGCAAATCTTCAGCAGTAGTATAAAGTGTCAGCATTCAAATGTATTCATTTCTATTACATCCCCAAAACACACAGAAATCACTTATGATTATTTCACATAATACTAATATTCCACAGACCATATTTTGGGAAATGTCACTTGAGTTACTTTGGGAGATGTTACCAAAAGTATGGTCTGTGGAATATTAGTAATATGTATTCAAATATTATATATGCCAAAACTAGAACCAACTTAAATATCCAGCAGTATGAAAATGGCTTAGACAAACCACTATATATATGCGAAGAAATATTACACAATCACCAACTCCATAAAATGCCAAGGGAAAGAGATACCAAAATTTATACTAAAATCAAAAAGCTTAATGTCAGGCATTTACACTACAGTCTGATTTGTCACAGCCAACTTGCGTGACTTTACTCTTATTAGGGAATTTCTTGGTCCCTGTAACTGTACTCCTCCAGTATTTTCTCCCAACCTTGACAAGGGTCAACATGTTCTTTGTTATATTTTATTAGAGTTTGTTGTATTTTATTTATATATTACTGTTTTATTTTGTCAATTGTAGATATAACTTAGATAATAACTTACTGGATATTTTTTGTTAACAAAATATTTCTAAATTTTTAAATTATTTTTATTAAGTTTTTATTTTAGTTCCAGTATACTTAACATACAGTGTAATATTAGTTTCAGATGTACGATATAGTGATTCAACAGTTCTGTACATTACTCAGTGCTCATCGTGGTAAGTGTTCTCTTCAAACCTCTTCACCTATTTTGCCCACACCCCTACCCACGTGCCCCATGGTAACCATCAGTTTGTTGTCTATAGTTAAGAGTGTTTCTTAGTTTGTGTCTTTTTTTCTTTTTCCTTTGCCCATTTGTTTTGTTTCTGAAATTCCACATATGAGTGTAATCATATTGTATTTGTCTTTCCATTATTGACTTATTTCGCTTAGCATTATATCCTCTAGCTCCATCCATGTAGTTGCAAATGGCAAGATTTCATTCTTTTTTATGGCTGAATAATATTCCTATGTGTGTGTGTGTGTGTGTGTGTACCACATCTTTAGCCACTCATCGGTCAATGGACACTTGGGCTGCTTCTATAATTTGGCTATCATAAATAATGCTGCAATAACCTTGGGATGCATGTATCCCTTTGAATTAATGTTTTTGTATTTTGGGGGTAAATACTCAGTAGTGCAATTTCTGTATCGCAGGGTAGTTCTCTTTTTAACTTTTTGAGAAAACTCCATACTGCTTTCCACAGTGGCTACACCAGTTTGCCTTCCCACCAACAATGTATGAGAATTCCTTTTTCTCACATCCTCACCAATATTTGTTGTTTCTTGTGTTGTCGATTTTAGCCATTTTGACAGGTGTGAGGTGATATCTCATTGTAGTTTTAAATAATTCTAAATTTAAATTTACTCACAGCAGACTTTCACCTTCTTCATTAGTTTGGTATTTCTAAATATGACAGCAGTTCACACTTCAGTGAAAAACATTACATAAGAATCTCAACTCTTTTTCAAATTATTCTGAACCACTTATATTGCACATGGACTATCGTGTGTGTGTGTGTGTGTGTGTGTAGGTTATCCTTGGCTGTGCAACAAACCACCTACATTTAGTGGATTAAAAACACCAAGACTCATCAATTCATGATTATGTGAGTTGGCAATTTGAACTAAATTCAGCTGAGCAATTTTTCTAGTCTTGCTTGGGTTCATGCATGTGACAGAGCAGGTGGCTCTGCTGGGGCCAAATGATCTAAGATTGCATCCTTCTCGTAACTGACAGTTGTAAGGCTATTGGCTGGGATGCCTTGACTCTCTTCAGGGGACTTTTTTAACAGGCTAACTTGGGCTTGCTCAGTGATAATTTAGAACAAGAGTAGAAGCTACAGGCCTCTTGAAGCTCAGGCACAAAAATCACTTTTGCTGCATCCTATTGATCAAAGCAAGTCACAATGCCACTGCAGATTCAAGGGAAGGGGAGCTGGACCCCCGCACTGATGAAAGGAATAGCAGCAATGTGAGGCCATTTGTAAGCATCCATAGTTCCTTACACGTGGAGTTTAATAACTTTTGGAATTAAATTTAAATAATTAGATATAATGTCAAACACAGCAGAGTAAATATTCTGAGACCACAGAACTCAGATGAGTAAAACAAAGAATTCTTCATATTTTTATAAATAAATTTTATCTAAAACAGATAACCCTGTGTATTAGCCATGGAGGTGTGCTACCCAGATCTCCCTTCAAGAGAGCAAAGGCTACATGGAGTGTGTTTAGCTAACAGCCATCAGCTGCAGCCTCATTGAGATTCACAGCTGCATTCATGCCAATGCTGTGTTTGCTTGGGGCAGTTCCCAGCCAGTAACCGAGCCTAGTGAGGTTACTATGGCCTGGCCATTTCTATCCAATGAAGACTCCTCTTTGCACCATCTCTGCACCAGAACCTGTTAGGATGGCTGCCCGTCTCTCAGAACTATCAGGAGTCAAACACTGTTAGTCCCAATCCTTTCTCCCTCCTCTCCTTTAACAGATGTCAGACCTACATCACAGTCTAAAGGTTTTCTTTGCTACTTCCGCAACTCCTTTCCTTTTTCTTTTGTCAGCATTACCCCCAATTTATTTCTTGTGTTCACTGCAGTGCCTGCTTTCTTGAAGTCCCAAACTGACACAACTATTCTATCTTAGCCAAAAATCTTGGCAAGTGAGGGTAAATTTAATTACTCCACAGTATTCTCAAAATCACCACCACCTCTAGGAAGAATTTTTATGTTTCAAGACATTTATGAATCATCATGACATTATTCTGCTTATCATCAGATTACCTTTGGCATTTGCTGAGATGTTCAATATCATGTGGTCTTTGGAACACCATCAACCCTGCATACCAGTATCAACCCCACAGAGGGAAGGAGTCACCCTTCATATTCTGTCAACTATCTTGAAGTTCTTTCCCTTTATAATGAAGTGCCCCTTCATCATATTCACAAGACCCCTTCAGGTTTGCCTAGTCTTTTATAACCAATATTTGTATCTACTAAGGAACATGGAAAATGACCACTTCACTAGATCATACCATGTGCACATGGTGAATTCCTACAAGATTTGCTTCTTGTATCATGTCAGAAAGAGGTCAGAGACATCTCTTTGATTATCAGAATATTCTTACCTATAGGGCTAATGTGAGTGGGAGGACAGGCAGGCCAGGAGGCTCTTTTTAATTACGCAACTCAGACCAGCATCTGAATTTCTCAATTCCTGTATTGGCTTACTAGGGATGCCATACAAACTATCACAGACTGGGTGGATTATACAACAGAAGTTTATTTTCTCAAAACTCTGGAGGGGTGCCTGAGTGGCTCTTTAGGCTAAGCATCCAACTCTTGATTTCAGCTCAGGTCATGGTCTTGGGATCTGGGATAGAGCTCCGCATCAGGTCCGTGCTCAGCATGGAGTCTGTTTGGGATTATCTCTCTCCCTCTTCCTCTGCCCCTCCCACACACACTTTAAATACATACATACATACATACATACATACATACATACATACATACATATACAAACAAATAAACTCTGGAGGCTAGAAATCTGAGATCAAGGTGTTGGCAGGGTTGTTTTGTTCTGGAGACCTCTCTCCTTGGCTAATAGATAGCTGTCTTCTCTGTGTCTTCTCTCTGTGCCTGACTATGCCCTAATCTCTTCTTAAAAGGACACCAATCTTCTAGAGGCAGGGGTTGGGGGGGTGGGAGGATGGGTTAGCCTGCTGATGGGTATTAAAGAGGCACGTTCTGCATGGAGCACTGGGTGTTATACACAAACAATGAATCATGGAAAACTACATCAAAAACTAATGATGTAATGTATGGTGATTAACATAACAATAAAAAGGACACCAATCATAGTAGATTAAGGCACGTTCTTATGACTCGTTTTAGCTTAATTTTTGCTTTAAAGTTCTTATTATAAATACAGTCACATTCTGAGGTACTAAGTGTTAGGACTTCAGCATATGAATATTGAGGGTACACAATTCAGTACACAATTCCTTTCGGTATTGTTCTCTCTCCTTGTAGCCTGGGGGATCTTCTCTTGACTGGGTAAAAAAGCATTTTCATGATCATATATTTTTCAATAATTATTGCTTAGACAAAAACTGTCTTAACAATCAAAATCCGAGAATTCTCTTTTTTTTATTCATTTGTTTTCTACTACATCGATTTTTATCTAAGGGCAGCATGTTGCTGGTGCCTTCTTTTTAATTTTGTCTTTGGGTCAAGACAGTATGAAGGGTAGGAAGAAATGATGGAAAGGAAAAACACATCACTTAATACTTCATAATAACACCCCAAAGCTAAAGCATAATGTCTTAGATATTGTCTATGTTAAAATTGATTGTTTTAATATGTTAATTAGAATGTCAAAAATAGCATAATCTAAAAACATATCAGAATCAACATATTATTAGCCTGTTACTTCCCCTTTTTTGGTGAAAATTATGTCTGACAGAAACTGTTTTCACAAAATTATATAATTTTGTTGCTCCATGTCATAAATTGGCTTTACATTTAGTATAGTTAGAACAGGTAGTTGACATTTCTTTAATGAGTCACACCTTGTTCAGTTTGAGTATGAGTTCAGTGCTATTTTCACACCTTCAGAAATTTCTGCTTTCCTCAATGTGTATTCACAGCTGAAGCTAATAGATCTATAACTAACTAGTTTTTGAAGTACCAAAATGATTCTGAGTAGCAAAAGGAGGACAGAATAAGAAACCAAGGAATTAATCTACCAGTAGTTTATCGTAGAGGTCTTAATCAGGTTGTAAGTATGCTTGAATGCAAACCATAGATGACTGTGAATTTTATTATTAATCATATTCTACACTTCCTTACTATGAAATAAATCTTCTTTATTTAAAATGTAAACTAAGTTGTCATTGTTATGTAATTTAAAAGATCAAGTTAGGTGTCAAGAGTTGTAAGTCATCATCTCAGGTTGTCAATAATTAATTGTTTGACCTTGAATTCTTTCATATAACCTTCCTGAATTCAATTTTCCCATCTAAAAAATAAAGCTAATAAGCTAGATGATCGATTTACTAATTATGGTTCTCAAATGGTGACGCTTATAGGGATCTAAAGTACCGATGCCACCCACCCCTTTCCAAGATGAACCCACTATTGCTATAATATTCCTGCCTAAATCTTAATCTTTTTGGCAAATTACCCCAATAGTGTTGCCTACAATTCTTGATCACTGATTGCATGTTTTCATGTCTCTTCTAGTAGATTGGGTAAGGGTTTCTTCTATATATTCTCCTATGCATTCACATTTATTCAGCATGGGCCAAATATATGACCAGTGATATGTGGGAAAGATTTTGAAATGTATGAAAGATTTTGCCTTTATGTAGATGATAATATATTATTTAGGAAAATTAATCAATGCAGAAAAAATTAGCTTTCCACTGGAAGGTATATTAAGCCATTGGGAAAAATAAACCTATCTAGTCATTATCAAATATATAATTACACATAAATATAAAATTAAGTGCTGTAAGATCCCTTGGAGATGTATATTTGTTATCAAAATAAATAACCTAACTTTTGTGCTCTGTCCAGAAAAAAAAATACTCTCATTATGTGATACATAAAGGGAAATTTGGAAGCATTTTCTTGAAAATTATTTAAAACCAACCGAATAGATGAGTGGACAGAGGTTATAAAAATGTTTTTAAAATCAAGTCAGAAAAACATTATTCTCAGAGGACACTTTACTTTCATAGTAGATATCTGTTTATAGTATGTTGAACAGATAGATACTTCAGACTAGAATGAAAGTAAAACCTTTTTTTTCTTCAATGAATTTGTTAGAATGATCTGCATACCTGGTCTAAATAGCTCTGTGGAAAGTTACAAAGAGAATATCCAGAAGAGAAAGTACAAGGAAAATAAAAATCCATGCTGGTAATTATGGACATTTTATTTTCATCTCCCCAAAATTATTAAATTAGATATATTAATTCTTTTTCCATCTTACTAATCTTAGCGAATAATTAGAAATGTAATCAATAAAATGTACAGAGGAGCAAATTCACCTAAAATTGCCTGCAAAGTTTTATATTATTGAAATCATAACTCTAGACTGCTATTTTTTTTTCACAAAAAGTCTGCTTTCAATGAAACCCAGCAGAGAAAATATGTATGCCTGGGGGGAGAATATTTTCACCTTTATGGGCACTGAAATTGAATCTGTTTTACTCATAATCTACTGTACATAGCTGCTGTCATAAATTTTAAAGGTTCAAGAATTCACTTTTCAAATGGAACAATGATCATTCTTCTACTGAAATCCCTCAATATGTCCCCAAAGAAAACACCGCATTCCACATTTTCTACAATCATTATATATATATGGTTTTCTTGATACGGGAATCAGGGAAACTTCACACTACCAAAAATAAATACTGCTTTCCTTTCTAAAGACTGAATAGAGTTTAGCTCTTCAGGGGACTGCATTATAAGAGACACAGGTTCAGCCTGCAAATCTGAGAGGCAGAATAAAAAGTTCAAATGCAAAGGAAGAGGGACAAAAATTTCTAGAGAGAACATTTTGTCCAGAGATACACAAGAGATTTATTCCAGAAATAAGAAAGCATTAAACCAGGTTTCATAGAAAATGAATGAACCAGAGAGAATTTTTTTCCTCTAAAAATGGTATTATGGATCTTGTCCAGGCATGTGTACAACTGGATTGAATGACCACATTGGAATGGGAGACAGAAGGCTGGATGGAGTAACAAGGGAGTGAGAACAAAGGCCAGCACCGCATGAACAATGAAGAGTCAGGAAACACAGGAAGAGGATAAATTCAGTAAGAGAAATTTTTTTTTTTAATTTTTAAAAAGACTTTCTTCAAATTCACTGATTAAGTTGTTAAACCAGTTTAATATTTGTGTACACATTCCTGAAAAATAAAAAGGAAGGTTTAAAATAGAAGGAAGTGTTTACTATCACATTAATAAATATCTATTAAATTCTTACCAGTACAAGGGGTTATGAGAAATTTGATCTCCAGATCCTGTTAGGTAGACAAACTGACAATACAGTCACATTTATTTTAACTCCAGTTACTCCTCAAGATTAAGGTCATGGGGTAAGGAATATATTCAGTGTAGTTAACTTATTCTGCAAAGAAGTGTAATGGCTAGAACTTGATAATTTTTTAATTAACTATGATCTCTGCCTTGTTTCCTTTCCAATGACATATTTTTTCTATGGTAAAAATAAAAATCTCTACAAGTTAGAACTGAATTTTCTACTGTGCTGTATTTTTTTCTTGTGTATTTTGAGAAAATAAGGTGTTTGGAAGATAGGGTATTAAAACAACATTACTTGTGATTCCTGGTCACAGTAATGTTCTATGATAAGATTAATAAATATATGTGTAGGTTTGAATGTTTTGGTATATTATGATATAAAGATGCAATTAGTTTTATATTATGTATGTATTTATTTTAGCTATATATAATTGACATGATCAATTTAGAAGCAGAAATGGAAAGGAAGATAATGCATCTAATTTTTGTAAAATGTCTTTATGAGATTAAAAGTAATCGTATTTTGGAAGTTTTGCCTACTTAAGTAAAAATACTAGCTATTATTTCACTATAGTAAAAGTGACACAACTGTGAACCCAAATAGGATGCAATTTTATTGAGCTATTAATTTAAAAATAAAAACAAATATCTAGAAAGTGATCGTTCTTCTTACTATTATTAGAACATAATGATGTTGCTACAGTTAGTGCTGTAAATATACCAAAATATTTTCAAGTCAAAAGGATTATATTATAATAAATATATCTAATTACTTTAATAGAAAATAATATTTTTCTCTTAATATCTTGAGAAAATTAAAGCACTTAATTTTACATATTAACTGTGTATTTAATTAAAACTAGATCAACTAATCAGAGAAAAAAATAACCTGGACTTTGATTGGTAACACCTAGGTTATTGAAGGAAAGGACTGTGTCTTGGGAAGCTGTGTTTCGAGGAGATAAAACAGAATGTTTGATGTATGCATGCCCTTGGCTCTTCCCTTTTGGCTTGAGAATTTTTCTTTTATTTATGTACTTTTTTCTTTCAGCCCCACTTCTAAAAATATCACTTACATGAGACCCTGCTGCCATAAAGAAAAAATAATTCAGTAAGCATTGAAGCGGTTTGTTTTTTTTTTTTTCCCCTGCTCATTGCAAATATAGTTTCCTAAATTGTTTTCTTAATGACTTTAGAAACTTCTAAATAATCACTCAGGAATCAAATGGCCATGTATACATGTTTTATTATTATTATTATTATTGTTTTGTGTGTAAACTTTGACCACAGGGCAAGAACTGTGTCTTTTTATCTTTATATCCCTAGCACCTACCACAGTCCTCAGCATGAGGAGACTCGTGTATCTGTTGAATACATGAACAGCTAGATGAGTAAATATCAGAGTCACAAAGCTAAAGGACCCTCTGCAACCCAGATGCATTAGAAAGGTATTTGACTATACTGGGATTCATGAGTCTAAATACAATCATTTATTTAAGAGAACTATTAAACTTGAGGTCATTTAGTACTGTAGTTTCTTGTTTGGGGTCTGTGGACTTCTTAGTATTGGAAATTCCACATTATTTAAAATAAATAAAATCCCAAGATTCTTTGCATTAGCTGAATTTAATCAATTATGATGATTTTCTGAAGGCAAATATATAGGACACTAGTTAATTTTTAGCATATACAATTTGAATGTGTATATGTATAGGATTTAAATAAAGAAATATTAAAAGGTAAGTGAAAAGTCTGTGAATCACTTCTTCAGTGTTAAGTGATCTAAGTCAAATATCTAGTTAGCAAAAAAGCAAGGACAAAATTCATTTCTTGAAATAATAGGGAAGTTATTTTCACTACAAAATAGAAACTTCATCTAAGGAGAAAAAATAACATTAGCTTTCAAATTTAATAAAGTTACAAAGGTGGAAATCATGAATTTATATTTCCTAAATAGTGACTAGGTTGTAAAAATATGTAAGGCAATTATCTTTAATTGCCTTAGAGAAAAAGGATTTAGGATGAAAGAGTAGGTTACAAGCCTAAGGCAAGCAATTCATTCCTTTAAAAAAATGATTATTAATTTTTTATTTTAGAATAATTTTAGATTTTCAGAAAAATTGTTAAGATAGTACAGAAGTTTTCATGTATTACATACCCAGTTTCCCCTATCATTAGCAACTTATATTAGTCTGGTACTTTAGTTATACATAATTAACTAATTCTGATATATTATTATTAATTAAAATTCTATACTTTATTCAGATTTTCTTAGTTTTTGCATAACATCTTTTTATGTTCTGGAATCCCATCCATGGTGACACAGTATATTTGTCATGTCTCCTTAGGCTCCTCTGGGTTCTGATCATTTCTCAGACTTTTCTTATTGATTACTTTGACAATTTTGACAAGCTTTAAGTAGAATTGCTCAGGAATTTTGTAGATTGTTCCTCAGGTTTGCAGCATAATTTTAGTTTTTCAAATCAAACCAAACTGAACACCCCCACCCAGCTGGTCCCCTAATTCAACATGACTAGGATTCTTACAAAATTTGGGCACAGATAAACACATAAAGAGAGCACTGTTGGCTTAAACCTTCAGAAGCTTCTCAGGTGAAATCTGAAACTAACCACTGTACATGGAGGGTAGGGAGAGATTGAAAAAAGAGGCTACTCCAAACTGGTAGGTGGCAGGGAACAAGGGAACTTACTTACCAGGCTTGTCTTGAGCAGCCACAAGATGAGTAGATCTCTACACCTGCCCACTAGAATCTTAAAGATTTATATGGAGGCCTTAACTGGGTTCAGTCACATATACCATTCAGATGATTGCAATAACATATTGCTTTCTCAATTCTGTGTGCTTAAAGAAAGCTCCTACTGTGGGAATGATGGGCAGGGCATGCATTCAAAGGACAGGGGAAGGAGTAAGAAACATCTGATTGCCAAGGTCCAGCTTGTTGGTCAACTCTGAACACGTCTCCTCAGTGATCTCCTTCAACAGACACCATGTTAAGAGTGGAGTAAGTATCTCCCTGCTACAAGCTAAGGAACTACCAGGATCTAGGAGAGAGACCTAGAGCAGAAGCTTCCCTTTGTTCAGAGGGAACATAGCCCTAAGTACACCGTGATTTCAGATCTCTGGTCTCCAGAACTGTGAGACAGTAAATAGGTGAAGCTACACTTGGTGGTATTTGTTACGGCCGCCTCTAGAAACTAACACAAGCAGCTCGTAGTTGTTCACGTTTCCCAGGAGAAAACAGTTCATCATTAGAGTGCAGTGTTACTGTACAGTTTCTCTTGCATTTAGTCCTTTTAAAATCCATTCATTTACAGAGTTATTAGGTGTGCAGCCTATTTTCCACCCCTTCACTGAGGTTGTTTCACACGAGTGTTTCAAATTATCAGATTGTTTTGTCAATTCTGCATTCTATCCTTGTATCATTCAACTTCCCAATTTTTTTTATTTTTTATACTTTTTTATTTGTTTTTAAAGATTTTATTTATTTATTTGACAAAGAGAGACACAGCGAGAGACGGAACACAAGCAGGGGGAGTGCGAGAGGGAGAAGCAGGCTTCCCGTGGAGCAGGGAGCCCGATATGGGACTCAATCCCAGGACTCTGAGATCATGACCTGAGCCGAAGGCAGACGCTTAACGACTGAGCCACCCAGGCGCCCCCCCACACAATTTTTTTTTAATTTGTATATAATGAGGTTCACATTTTGTGCTACAAGATTCTAAAGGGTTTGACAAATGTATGGTGTTATTTTCTCAACATTACAGTATCATACAGAATAGTTTCGTTATCTGAAATAATCCTGTGTATCACCTATTCAAACTACCCTACCTCTCTCCACCAGTCCAGTTCCTGACAAATACTGATCTGTTTATTGTCTCTATTTTTGCTTATTCAGAATGTCATATAATTGGAATCATATATTAAGGATCTTGTTCATATTAGCTTTAACTAAACAATATGCATTAAATATGCATCCATGTATTTTGGGGAGATGATAACTCATTTTTTATCACTAAATAATATTACATGGTATGAATGTATAACAGTTTTGTAATCCAGTCATCTACTGAAGGACATCCTTACTGTTTCCAGTTTGGGGCAGTTTTGAATACAGCTCATTTAAACACTTGTATGCAGGTCCTTGTGTGGAAGTAAGTTTTCAAATAACTTGGATAAAAACCTAGGAGTGCAACTGTTAGTTCCTAAGACCATATTTAGCTTTGTAAGAAAGTTTTAGACTGTCTTCCAAAGTGGCTGTACTATTTTTACCCTCATAAGCAATGAATGAGCATTATTGTTGCTCTACGTCCTTGTCAGCAATTGGTATTGTTAAAATTGGGGATCTGAGCCATTCTAACATTTGTACAATGGTACCTTATTGCTTAAATTTGCAATCTTCTCATGACAAATGATATTGAGCATCTTTTCGTGTGCTTATTTTCCACCTATTTGTTCCACCTATATGTTTTCTATATTGAAGTAACTATTTAGACTTTTTAAATCATTTTATTTGTTTTCTTATTGTTAAGAGTTCTTTGTATATTTTAAATATTAGTCCTTTGTTCTTTTATCAGATATGTGTTTTGCAGATATTTACTTCCAGTCTATGGTTAGTTTTTTCATTCTCTTTATAGTATCATTTACAGAACAGAAGTTCTTTTTCTTTTTTTCATAGAAATAAATAACATCTTAATTTTTTTTTTGATGTAGTGTTCCATGATTCATTGTTTGGAATAACACCCAGTGCTCCATTCAATATGTGTCCTCTTTAATACCCATCACCAGGCTAACCCATCACCCCACCTCCCTCCCCTCTAGAACCTTCAGTTTGTTCCTCAGAGTCCATAATCTCTCATGGTTCCTCTCCCCCTCCAATTTCACTCCTTCATTTTTCCCTTCCTACTATCTTCTTTTTTTAAACATATAATGTATTATTTGTTTCAGAACAGAAGTTATTAATATTAATAAAGTTCAACTTACCAATTTTACTTTCATGAGTAACAGATTTAGTATCGACAATATAAAAGAATGCTTATAACCAAATAGCAAAAACAAAACAAGCAATTCTATTTTTAAAATGGCAGAAGATCTGAATAGATATTTTTCAGGGCACCTGGGTGGCTCAGTCGGGTAAGCATCTGCCTTTGGTTTGGTTCATGATCCCAAGGTCATCACAGCAGGGAGCCTGCTTCTCTTCTGCCCCTCTCCCTGTTTGTGCTCTCTCTCTCTCAAATAGATAAATAAAATCTTAAAAAAAAGAATAGATATTTTTTCTAAAGAAGACATACAGATGGCTAAGTGGCACAAGAAAAGGTGCTCAACATCACTGATCATCAGGGAAATGAAAATCAGAGCCACAATGAGATATCACCTCACATCTGTTATAATGGCTGTCTTCAAAAAGACAAGCAATTACGAATGTTAGAAAACAGTATGGAGGCTTCTCAAAAAATTAAAAACAGAACTATCATACGATCCAGCAATCCCACTTACGGAAATATATTCAAAAGAATTGAAATCAGGATCTCGAAGACATATGGGCACTCTCATGTTCATTGAAGCATTGTTCACAAGATAAGCGAACAACCCAAATGGTCACTGATAGATTAATGGATAAAGAAAATACTGTATACAATGGAATATTATCAGCCTCATAAAAGGTTAATGTCATTTGTGATATCATGAATAGACATGGAAGACATCATGCTAAGTGAAATAAGTCAGCCACAGAAGGACAATTACTGCATGATTCTGCTTATATGCAGTATATAAAATAGTCAAACTTACAGAAACAGAAAATATAATAGTGAGGGAGAAATGAAAATTTATTGTTCAATAAGTATAAAGTCACAATTATATAGAATGAATTATATAGAATGAATAAGTTCTAGAGGTTTGCTGTAGAGCATAGTACTTTTAGTTAACAATACAGTATTATACACTTAAAAACTAGTTAGGAGGTCATATCTCATATTAGGTGTTCCTACTACAAACATTCAAACAAGAAAACATAGGGACTCAAGAAAATTTGGAGATGATGAATATGTACATTTTTTAATTGTGGTGATGGTATCATAGGTATATGCATATGTCCAAACTCATCGATTTATATAAATATGTGACATTTTTAAATATTAATTATGCCTTAATAAAGCTGTTAACAAAAAGAAACACAAAGACATTTACAATTCCCTAAGAAAAAAGTCACAAAGTAGGTGAATTTAAGATGAGGAGATTATCCTATATTATCTGGAGGTACCTAATGTTATTACAAGCATCCTTATAAGTGTAAGAGGGAGACTGAAGTGGTAATGTCAGAGTGATGAAGCATGTGAATGACTTGACCAAAAATTGCTGGCTTTGAAAAAAAGAAAAGGCCACAATCTGAGGATTCAGGCATTTACTACAAGCTGGATAAAGCAAGGAAATGAATTTCCCCCAGAGTCTTCTTTTTTTTTTTTTTTTTAATTTTTTTATGTTATGTTAGTCACCATACAATACATCATTAGTTTTTGAAGTAGTGATCCATGATTCATTGTTTTCGTATAACACCCAGTGCTCCATGCAGTACGTTCCCTCTTTAATACCCATCACCAGGCTAACCCATCCCCCCATCCCCCTCCCCTCTAGAACCCTCAGTTTGTTTCTCAGAGTCCATAGTCCCTAGAGTCTTCAAAGGAACACAGCTTGCTGTTAGCCCAACAAGACCCATTTGGGACTACTGAACTCCAGAACTCTAAGACAACATAAACACAGTTCACCTTTGAACAAAGCAAGGGTAGGGTGCTAACCCCACAACAGAATCAAATACCTGCATATAACTTTTGATTCACCAAAAACTTAACTACAGCCTACTGTTGACCGGAAACCTTACTGATAACATAAACAGTCAATTAATACATATTTTCTATGTTATAGGCATTATATACTGTATTCTTACAATAAAGTAAGCTGGAGAAAATAAAATGTTATTAAGGAAATCATAAGGAAGAGAAATACATTTACAGTACTGTACTGTAAAAAGTCTGCCTATGAGTGGACCTGCGCAGTTCAAACCGACGTTGTTCAAAGGTCAATGGTACATTGCTTTAAGCCCTCCAGATTGTGGCAATAGCAAGAGAAAACTAATTGTTATAACAGCAAGAGAAAACTAATACACAAAGTGTTCATCATCCAAATTTGTTCTTCAGTATTGTGCTGGCTACTTTAGGTATTTTCCTTTAATATATAAATGTTAGAAGTAGTTTGTTGACATATCCCTTGCTTGGATTTGGTATGGCTTTAATTGAGTCTACAGATCAAGTGGAGGAGGACTTGGCTGGTTCAGTCAGTAGAGCATGCTACTTTTGATCTCGGAGTTTTGAGTTCAAGTCCCATATTGGGCATAGACTTTACTTAAAAAAAAAAAAAAAAGATCTGGTATAGATCATATTGAGAAGAATTGACATGTTAACTATATTGAGTTCTTTAACCCACACGCATGGAGTATCTCTCAATTTATTGAGATGCTCTTTGATTTCCTTCATCACTGTTTTCTAGTTTTCAGCATATTGATCCTGCACATATTGTATTAAATGTATACCTATTTCATTTTCTTGATGCTATTTAGTGGTTTTTATTTAATTTCTAATTTCAATTGTTCATTACTGATAGTTATAAAGAAGCAATTGACTTTTATATATTAACTTTTTTGTCCTGTGATCTTGCTGAAGTTGTTTATTAATTCCAGGATGGTTTTTGCTTATGTTATTTCTAGAATAAATATTTAGAGTTTCTACATATTTACTCATGTCATCTGAAAAGGACCAAAATTCCTTTCCATTCTTCATAACGACTATTTCTTTTTCTTGTGTTATTAAACTAGCTAGGACTTTATGTACAATGTTCAACAGGAATGCTGAGTGAGGACATTTTTAACTTTTTCTTATCTTATGGGGGAAGTGTTTACTCACCATGAAGTTTGATGTTACCTGTAGGTTTTTTGTAGATGTTCTCTATCAAGTTTAAGATCCTGTCTATTCCTAGTTTCCTGATAGGTAATAACATGAATAGATACTGGACTTTTTCATTTTTTTCTGCATGAATTGATTTGATCATATATAATTTCTTCTTCAGCCTGCTGAAAAATTTGCATAACTGGAATAAATCCCCCCTTGGTCATGATGTATAATTCTTTTTATACATTGTGATAGTCTATTTGCTAATAATTGAGGATTTTTGTATCTATATTCATAAGAGTCATTGTTGGTAGTTTTCCTTTTCTGTATGAATTTATTTGATTTTAATATTGGGATAATAATAATGACCTCATATAATGAGTCAGGAAGTATTAGCTCTGCTTCAGTTTTTTTTTTTTTTTTTTTCTTTTGGAAGAGTTTTAAAGAATTGGTATAATTTCTTCCTTAATTTTTTGGTAGAATTCACTAGGATATTCATATGGGCCTAGTGCTTTTGGTTTGGGAAAGTTATTATTATTCAATTCCTTTAATAAGTATGAGCCTATTCAGATGATTTATCTCTTCTTGTATATACTTTGTTAGTCTTTTTCTTTCAGTAAATTAGTCCATTTAGTCAAAGGTATCAAATTTATGAGAACAGAGTTGTTCATTTATTATTTTTTAGTTTTTAATGTACATGGCATGAGTAGTGATAACTACTCTTTTATTGCTAATATTGGTAATGTATGTCTTCTCTTTTTTTCATGGCTTGATAGCTCATTTGTTTTTAGTACTGAATAATAATCCATTGTTTGGATGTACCACAGTATTTATCCATTCACCTACTAAAGGATGTCTTGGTTGTTTCAAAATTTTGGCAATTATAAATAAAATTGCTATAAACATCTGCATGTGGGTTTTTCTGTGGACATGAGTTTTCAACTCCTTTGGTAAATACTGAGGAGCACACTTGCTGGATCATATGGTAAGAGTATGTTTAGTTTTGTAAGAATTTGCTGTACCATTTTGCATTCTTACAGGCAATGAATGACAGTTTTTGTTTCTGCATTTTCTGCTATAAATTTTATTGATTTCTACTCTATTTTTTTATTATTTCTTTCCTTCTGCTTGCTTTATGCTTAAATTGCTTTTCTTTCTCTGGTTTTCTAAACAGGAAGCTTAGGTTATTGTTTTTAGATCTTTTTAATGAATTGCATTTACTGCTATATATTTCTGTGTTATTGATACCCAGTTTAATTCCATTATGGTCTGGAAGTATACTTTCTGCGATTTCTATTCTTTTAAATTTGTTAATGTACATGTTAATATCTAGGATGTGGTCTATCTTGATGAATATTCCATTCTAGTCTGAGAAGAATGTGTAATCTGTTGTTGGATGGAGTATTCTATGAATATCAATTAGATCAAGTTGATTGATAGTACTGATTAGGTCAATTATATCCCTAATTTTTTGATTACTTGATCTAATAATTTCTGAAAGAGGATTATTGAAGTGTCAAACTATAATAGTAGTTTTCCCTGTTTCTCCTCTCAGTTTTATCAGCTTTCGCTTCATATATTTTGACAATTTCTTGTTAGGAACATACATGTTTAGGATTATTTTTGGCTTCTTGGAAAACTGACCCCTTCATTAGTATGTAATGCCTCTCTTTATTACTGATAAATTTCCTTGTGCTCAATTCTGCTTTCTCCAAAATTAATATTGCTACTTCAGCTTTCTGTTGTTTACTTTTAGCATGGTATATATCTTTTTCTATCATTTACTTTTAACCTACCGAAGTCTTTATATTTACATTTCTTAAGTTTTTTTTTAATTTAATAGAACTTATTAGGAATTTCAGAAAAACAAAGCTTCACATTTCTTAAGTTTTTAATTTAATTCCAGTTAGTTAATATACCATGTTATATTAGTTTCATGTGTACAATATAGTGATTCAACAATTCCATATATCACCTGGTGCTCATCATGACATATGCACTCCTTAATCTCATCGCCTCTTTCACCCATCCCTCTGCCCACCCCCTCTCTGGTAACCATCATTTTGTTCTCTATAGTTAGGAGTCCATTTCTTGGTTTGTCTTTCTTTCTCTCTTTTTTACCCTTTGTTCATTTGTTTTGTTTCTTAAATTCCACATATGACTGAAATCATTATGGTAGTTACCTTTCTTTGACTGACTCATTTTGCTTAGCATAATACTCTCTAGCTCCATCCACATCATTGCAAATGGCAAGATTTCATTCTTTTTTATGTCTGAGTAATACTGAATTGTATACCACTACTTCTTTATCCATTCATTAATTGATGGACGCTTGGGCTACTTCCATATCTTGGCTATTATAAATAATGCTACTATAAACATAAGGGTGCATGTATCCCTTTGAAATGGTATTTTTATATTCTTTGGGTAAATACCCAGTAGTGCAATTGCTGGATCTTAGGGTAGTTCCATTTTTAACTTTCTGAGGAAACTTAATACTGTTTTCCACGGTGGCTGCATTCCCACCAACAGTGCACAAGAGTTCCTTTTTCTCCTTTTCTCCTTTTCTCCACATCCTTGCCAATACTTGTTGTTTTCTTCTGTTGTTGATTTTTTTTTAAAGATTTTATTTATTTATTTGAGAGAGAGAATGAGAGAGAGAGAGCATGAGAGGGGGGAGGGTCAGAGGGAGAAGCAGACTCCCCGCTGAGCAGGGAGCCCGATGCGGGACTCGATCCCGGGACTCCAGGATCATGACCTGAGCCGAAGGCAGTCGCTTAACCAACTGAGCCACCCAGGCGCCCTGTTGTTGATTTTAGCCATTCTGACAGGTGTGAAGTGATATCTCATTGTAGTTTTGATTTGCATTTCCTTGATGGTAAGTGATGATGAGTATCTTTTCATGTGCCTGTTAACCATCTGTATGTCTCTGTTCAGGTCATCTGCCAATTTTTTAATTGAATTATTTGGTTTTTGGGTGTTAAGTTTTATAAATTCTTTATATATTTTGGATACTCACCCTTTATCAGATATGTCATTAGCAAATATCTTCTCCAATTCTGTAGGCTACCTTTTAGTTTTGTTGTTTCCTTTGCTGTGCAGAAGCTTTTTATTTTGGTGTAGTTCCAATAGTTTATTTTTGCTTTTGTTTCCTTTTCCTCAGGAGACATAACTAGAGAAAAATTGCTGCAGCTGATGTCAAAGAATTTACCGCCTGTGTTCTCTGCTAGGATTTTTCTGGTTTCATGTCTCACATTTAAATCCTTAATCCATTTTGAATTTCTTTTTGTGTATGGTGTAAGGAATTGGTCCAGTTTCTGTCTCTTGCATGTTGTTGTCCAGTTTTCCCAACACCATTTGTTGAAGAGACTGTCTTTCCCCCACTGGATATTCTTTCCTGCTTCTTCGAAGAATAATTGACCACATAGTTGTGGGTTTATTTCTATGCTTTCTGTTCTAGTCCACTGATTTTTGTGTCTATTTTCTGCCAGTGTTTTGAGTACTACAGCTTTGTAATATAACTTGAAGCCTGGAATTATCATGCCTCCAGCTTTGCTTTTTGATTTCAAAATTTCTTGGGCTATTCAGGGTCTTTTGTGGTTCCATACAGAATTTAGTATTTCTGTTCTAGTTCTGTGAAAAATGCTGTTGGTATTTTGATAGGGATTTCATTAAATGTGTAATTATTTTGGGTAGTACAGACATTTTAACAATATTTGTTCTTCCAGTCCATGGGCATGAAATGTCTTTCCATTTCTCTGTGTCATCTTTACTTTGTTTTATCAGTGTTTTATAGTTTTCAAAGTACAGGTATTTCACCTGTTAGGTTTATTCCTTGGTATCTTATTAGTTTGGTGCAATTGTAAATACGATTGATTCTTTAACTTCTCCTTCTGCTGCTACATAATTGGTGTAAAGAAATGCAACAGATTTCTGTACATTGATTTTATATTCTGTGACTTTACTGAATTCGTGTATTAGTTCTAGCAGTTTTTTTTTTTTTTTTTAGTGAAGTCTTCTGGGTTTTCTGTATATAGTACCATGTCATCTGCAAATAGTGAAAGTTTTATTTCTTCCTTGCCAATCTAGATGCCTTGTATTCCTTTTTGTTGTCTGATTGTTGGGCTAGGACTTCCAGCACTATGTTGAATAGAAAGGGTGAGAGTGGCCATCTCTGTCTTTTCCTGACCTTAGGGGAAAATCTCTCAGTTTTTCCCTATTGAGAATGATGATAATTATGGGTTTTTCATATATGACCTTTATTATGTTGATGTATGTTCCCTCTAAATGTATTTTATTAAGGGTTTTTATTATGAATGGATGTTGTACTTTGTCAAATGCCTTTTCTGCATCTATTAAAATGATCATATGGCTCTTATCCTTTCTTGTACTGATGTGATATATCACATTGATTGATTTGCAAATATGAACCACTCTTGCAACCCAGGAATACATCCCATTTGATCGGGGTGAATGATTTTCTTAATGTATTGTTGGATTCGGTTTGCTAGTATTTTATTGAGGATTTTTACATCTATGTTCATCAGGGATATTGGCCTGTAATTCCCTTTTTTAGTGGTGTCCTTTTCTTAAAATATTTTATTTATTTAATTGAGAGAGAGAGCAGGAGCAAGGAAAGGGGCCGAGGGAGAAGGAGAAGCAGACTCCCCACTGAGTAGGGAGCCTGATGCGGGACTCAATCTGGGGACCCTGTGATCATGACCTGATCTGAAAGCAGACACCTAATGAACTGAGCCACCCAGGTGCCCTACTTGTGTCTTTATCCAGTTTTGGTAACAGGATGATGCTGATCTGAGAATGAATTTGGAGGTTTTCCTTCCATTTCTATTTTTTTGAGAACAGTTTGAGAACAGGTATTAACTCTTCTTTAAATGTTTCGTAGAACTCCCCTGGGAAGCCATCTGGCCCTGGACTTTTGTTTGTTGGGAGATTTTTTATTACTGATTCAATTTCTTTGCTGGTTGTGGGTCTGTTTGAATTTTCTATTTCTTCCTGCTTCAGTTTTGATAGTTTGTATGTTTCTAGGAATTTATCCATTTCTTCCAGGTTGTCCAATTTGTTGGCATATAATTTTTCATAAAGTTCTCTAATAATTGTTTGTATTTCTGTGGTGTTGGTTGTTATTTCTCCTCTTTCATTTGTCATTTTATTTGAGTCCTTTCTTTTTTACTCTTTATAAGTCTAGCTAGAGGTTTATCAATTTTATTCATTTTTTTTTCAAAGAACCAGCTCCTGGTTCCATTGATCTGTTCTATTGTTTTGTTGTTGTTGTTGTTGTTGTTATTTTTAATTTCTATATCATTTATTTCTGCTCTAATCTTTATTATTCCCTTCCTTCTGCTGGCTTTAGATTTTGTTTGTTGTTCTTTCCCTAGCTCCTTTACTTGTAAGGTTCGGTTGTTTATTTGAGATTTTTCTTGCTTCTTGAGATAAGCCTATATTGTTATAAACTTCCCTCTTGGAACTGCTATTGCTGCATCCCAAAGGTTTTGTACCGTTGCATTTTCATTTTCATTTGTTTCCATGTATTTTTTTTATTCCTTCCTTTATTTCCTGGTTGACCTATTCATTCTTTAGTAGTATGCTACTTAACCTCCATGTTTTTGTGATTTCCAGAATTTTTTTCTGTGGTTCACTTCTAGTTTCAGTGTTGTGGTCTGAAAATATGCATGGCATGATCTCAATCTTTTTGTACTTGTTGTGGCCTGATTTGTGACCTCATATGTGATCTATCCTGGAGACTGTCCCATGTGCATTCGAAAAGAATATGTATTCTGTTGCTTTAGGATGAAATGTTCTGAATATCCCTGCTAAGTCCATTTGGTCCAGTGTGGCATTCAAAGCCATTGTTTCCCTGTTGATTTTCTGTTTAAATTATCTATCTATTGATGTAAGTGGGGTGTTAAAGTCCCCTACTATTATTTTATTATTGCTGATTAGTTCCTTTATATTTGTTATTAACTGTTTTATGTATTTGGGTGCTCCTATGTTTGGTGCATAAATATTTACAATTGTTATATCTTCTTGTTGGATTGCCCCCTTTATTATTATATAGTGTCCTTCTTTGTCCCTTGTTATGGTCTTTGTTTTAAAGTCTATGTTGTCCAATATAAGTATTTCTACTCAGCTTTCTTTTGACACCCATTTCTATAATAGATGTTTCTCCATCTTTTTATTTATTTATTTATTTTTTATAGATTTTATTTATTTGACAGAGAGAGACACAGCAAGAGAGGGAACACAAGCAG
Source organism: Mirounga leonina (assembly GCF_011800145.1). NCBI lineage: Eukaryota > Metazoa > Chordata > Mammalia > Carnivora > Phocidae > Mirounga > Mirounga leonina. Next base: position 55,116,481 of record NW_023270825.1, on the reverse strand, counting down.
GGGGAGGGGGAGAGGGAGAAGCAGGCTTCCCGCGGAGCAGGGAGCCCGATGTGGGGCTCAATCCCAGGACCCTGAGATCATGACCTGAGCTGAAGGCAGACGCTTAACGACTGAGCACACAGGCGCGCCGTTTCTCCATCTTCTCATTTTCAATCTATAGGTGTCTTTGGGTCTAAAATGAGTCTCTTGTAGGCAGCATTATATATGGGTCTTGTTTTTTTATCCATCTGTCACCCTATGTCTTTTGATTGGGACAGTTGGTCCATTTACATTCAAAGTAATTATTGATATGTATTTATTGCCATTTTATTTCTTGTTTTGTGATTGTTTCTGAAGATTTTCTCTAATCTTTCTTGTCTTTCTTTCATGTTTTGTGTGTTTTCTTTAGTGATATATTTGGATTTCTTTCTCTTTATTCTTTGAATATTTATTAATGGGTTTGATATATGTTACCTTAGGTTTGTATCTAACCTCTTTTACATGTAGAAGTCTATATTAAGTTGATTGTCATTTTAGTTTGAACCCATTATTTTCTCCTCTCCTCCACATGTTTTAGGTATATGTTATTACATTTTATGTACTTTTTTGTGAGTTCCTTGACTGATTTTTTTATAGAAATATTGATTTTTACTGCTTTTGTGTTTCACATCTCTATACTCTCACTTTTGGTCTCTCATTTCAATTCAGAGTCCCCTTTAATAATCCTTGTAGGGCTGGTTAAGGTTAGGGTTAGAAACTCCTTCAGTTTTTGCTTGTCAGTAAACTCTTTATCTTTCCTTCTATTCTGAATGATGGCCTTGATGGATAGAGTGTTCTTGGCTACAGATTTTTTCTATTCAGCACTTTGAATATATCATTCCACTCTTTCTGGCTGGCAAAGTTTCTGCTGAAATATCTGCTATCTTTATGGGTTTTCCCTTGTAAGTTACTGACCTCTTTTGTCTTGTTGCTTTTAAAATATTTCTTTATCACTATATTTTGCCAATTAATTACAATATGTGTTGGTGGGGGTCTGCTTTTGTTGCTATTGATGGGAGTTCTCTGTGCCTCCTGGATCTGGATATCTGTTTCCTTCTCCAGATTAAGGAAGTTTTCAGCTATTATTTCTTCAAAGAAATTTTCTGCCCCCTTTCCTCTCTTCTTCTTCTGGGATTCCTATAATACGAGTGTTATTATATTTGATGGAGTCACTGAATTTTCTTAGTCTATTCTCTTTCTGCATAATTCTTTTTTTCTCTCTTTTGTTCAGCTTGATTACTTTCCATTGCTCTATCTTTTAGGTCACTAATTCATTCCTCTGCTTTTTCCATCCTGCTGTTCATTCTATCAAGTAAGTTTCTCTTTTCATTTATTGAGCCCTCTATCTCTGCTATGTTATTCCTTATCTCTGTGTTAAGGGTGTCCCTCATGTCTTCCACTCTTTTATCAAGTCCAGTGAGTAATCCTTAAGATTATTGCTTTACATTCTCTATCAGGTATGTTACTTATATCTGTTTTGTTTGATCTGTGACCATGGTCTTGTCCTGTTCTTTCATTTGGGATAAATTTCTCTCTCTCCTCATTTTATCTGCTTCTCTGTGTCTGTTTCTGTGTGTTAAGAGAGTCAATGATGTCTTCTGCTCTTGGAAGTAGAGACTTTATGAAGAACAGGTCTTGGAATGCCCTGCAGTGCAGTGTTCTCTGTTCACCAGAACCTGGCACTTCAGGAGAGTATCCTGTGTGTTGCTTAGGCCTTGTTGTTGTGTCTGAGTCACTTTTCCTTTCAGTGCCATCATCTGCACTGACTCTCTGCCTGTTGTGGGCTGTGCTTGCTCGCTGTGGTATTAGTGGGACTTAGGCAAGCCAGCTCTAAGTGGGTGTGTCCACCACGGAAATTGGGCGTGGGGCAGCAGTGTTAGCAAAATTTGCACTGAACCACTAGTCCTATGCCAGATCCCCTGAAGAGCTGTGGGGGCTAAGGGCTGTGTGCTGGGGCAGCCAGGGGTGTGAGGCTAAGCCCGCTGGGTCTGGTGTGTGACTGTGGCTGGGGATGCACAGCTGGGTGTGGTGCTGCAGCTGGGTGGGGCACGTGGTGGCAGCTGTGCACCTAGCAGCTGGGTGTGGTGTGCATAAGGCTAAAACAGAATTTGCCCTGAGCCCCTGGCCAAAGCTAGCAGGCGTGAAGTGGGCAAGTCCTCAGGAGAACTTTTGGGCAAGGCACACTGCTAGCAGGTTAGGTAGCAAGTGTCTGTGCAGCACTACCTCCTGCAGGTTGCTCTGTATTTATTCTGGGGGCAGGGGAGAAAAATGGCACCTGCCAGCTCCTATATTTTTATAAAAATCCCACAATATGCTCCAAAATCAGTATGAACAGATCTGTCTCCTGTTTACCCCCAGCATTGTGTAAACTGCTATTTATATGTTGCCTCTTTGTGTAGTCTGTTGTCTCCTTAAGGGAGGGAACCCAGCTATCATTCACTCTTCTGACTTGCCCAGTGCTCAGTCAGCTGACTTTTAAAGTTCCAGGCTCCAAGTCCCACTGGTTTAAAAAAAACTCATGGAATTCAGCCCCTCTGATTTTTAAAGCCAAACATTATGGGGATTCATTTTCCCTGTGTGAGCTTGCTAGTACAGGGCCTGTTTTTCTGCCCTCTCTACATGCACAGCTCCCTGCTTCCTATGGGCATCTTCCCTTCACCTTTCTGAACTTCCTAACCTTTCAGATGCAGCTTCTTCTCTATATTTAGTTGTGGAATTTGTTCCGCCAGTCTTCAGATTGCTCTCCAGTTTATTGACTTGGATGTGAGTTGATATCTAGTTGAAAACTCAGCTAGAAGTATATCTCAATGTCTTTATATTTAAAGTAGTCTCTTGTGTACACCATATAGTGGAGTCTTGTATGGTTATAGACTGACAATCTCTGTCATTTAATTGGCATATTTAGGCCATTCATATTTAAGTGTTTATTAATAGTCAGATTAATATCTAACACATTGCGTTTTCTATTAACTGTATTTCCTCTTTGTTTCTTCCTCCCATCCCTTCTTTTTCTGTCTTCTCTGGGTTTGAGTATTTTATATAATTCTATTTATCTCATTTTTATCATTCCAATTGTACTTTAAAGGGATCTTTTAGTGTTTCACTAGAGTTTCCAATATACATTTTCAACTAGTCTAGGTCGACCTTCAGATAATGCTAGAGTATAGTGCAGATAATTTATAACAAAATATTCCCAGGTCCTCCCTCCCATTCTTTTTGACATTGCTGCCATTCATTTCCCTTATCCATATCCTATAATCACCCAAGACATTGTTACTATTATTATTTTCAACAAAACGTTATCTATTAGATCAATTAAGAATGAGAAAAATAAGATATTTTACTTTACCTTCATATATTCCTTCTTTGACATTCTACTTTTCCTTATGGAGAACCATGTTGCTGACCTATATAATTTCTTTCTCCCTGAAACATTTTTCTTGAACATTTCTTGCAGGAATGGTCTGTCTCCTGTAGTTTTTGTTTATCTTAGTCTTTTTTTTTCTCTATTTTTGGATTATTTTACTGGATATATAATTTTAAGTGTGTGTGGTGGGGGAGTCTTTCAACACTTTAAATGGTTCACTCGACTCTCTTCTTGTTTGCATGGTTTCTGACTATAAGCCCACTATAATTCTTATACTTGTTTTTGTATAAAGAACATTTTTATTTTTCTGGCTTCTTTTAAGATTTCCTTTTTGTTTGTGGTTTTCTGCAGTTGAACATTATATGTAAACATTCATATTTTTTGGTATTTATTTTGCTAGATGTTCACTTTTACTCTTATTACTTTAAATATGCTTCCTTGTCTCTTTCTTCTTATTATTACATATATGCTATCCCTTTTTAAAGTTATCACATATTTCTTGAATATTGTGTTCTAGGGTTTTTTTTTTTTTTTCTTTTTTTTTTCTGTTTGCTTGTCAGTGTGGGAAGTTTCTATGGACCCATCTTCAAGCTCACTGCTTCTTTCCTTACCTGTGTCCAGTCTACTGATGAATCTATCAAGGGTATTATTTTCTGTTACTTTTTTTGAAATGTAGCATGTTCTTTTGTGATCTCTTAGAATTTACATCTTTCTGCTTTCATACCTAAGATTTTTTTCATATTGCCTGCTTTTTACATTACAGCCATTAACATATTAATCATTGTTATTTTAAGTTCCCTGTCTGGTTATTCCAACATCTGTATCATATCTCAGTTTAATTTTGATGTTCACTTTGTCTCTTCAGAATGTGTGTATTCTTTTCATGCCTTGCAATGTCTTTTTTGGGGATCCCTTATAATTTTGGTGTTGTTGAAATAAAGACATGGATTGGATTATGGGAAGTGAAATAGACTATCAGTGTATAAATGTATATTTACTAGATAGGAGTTGAGCTGTGTTTAATGTTTGATGCTTGGGGCCAGAAGCTTTAAATGCTCATAGTATTCTTACTCTTGTCTCCATTCTTGAATTTGTGCTTCCTGTGTATGCCTCCTCAGAGAAAGTCTGTGTTTTTCCGTTCTTTTATCTATAATCCACTCTTATATTGATGTCCTGTTGATGTGGTGTTACAATGTGGAACAGAAGCGTTCTATAACTTTGTGATTAAATCTCAGTCTTTTAGTGGGCCTATGTCTCTTGGCTTTGACCTTCACTAGTATTTTTGTGGTGGTATAGATATATTTCTCCTTAGGTGAGTCAGGAAGCCTAGAGGAGCTGAAGTGGGTGGGAATTACTTCCCCCAGGCGAGATAGGGCTCTAGCAAACTATTTTCCCTCTGGAGAGTAGATCTTTATCATATAGAACCCATTATATAACATATAATATATAACATATAAAACATTATATAGAACATATTTCCCATGATTACTCTTTCCTTACACCTGCCAGAGTTAAGAAGTTATTTTTGTCAGATCCTTACCATAATATTATAGGGTTTCTGAAAGGAAAGTCCATAAAAATGTAAAAGACCTTATAAGACTGTGGTCCCCAGAGTTTCTAACTATCATGCTAGCCCATACTTAGCCTCCAGAAATATGTTAAGATTACCAGTTAAGTGTTCCTACTGGCTTGTTTGTTTGTTTGTTTCTCCAGGCAAGTATATATTAACTATGACTCTATATTCACTTGTGTGACCAGATTTAGGACAGTAGTTTATCCTGAAACCTCAGTTCTCTAATGGACTCAAGAAAAGTTGTTGATTTTCAGTTAGTAAGGATTGGAGTAATGACATGTTGGAGCTGAAACTGTAAGTCTCATTCCTCTTTCAGTTACACAAAATATTGTGCAACTTTCATACTGCTATTGAAAATTTTGTTCTTGTTTTGATAAATTCAACTTCAGAACACTTTTTTTTTTTTAAAGAGAAAAATCCTGTAATATTTCCTATTACAGTTTAGAAAAAGTCTGGAAAAATACCATCAATTTTAAGATAGTATTATAGACTTCACTTTACCCAACTTAGCTAAACGTTTATATTGCCTTTTATGCCAGTAAAAAGAACATTTGTTTTATGAAGGAATATATACTTTTCCCATAAGGGAAAGCAAATTTCATATAAACTCTATTTCCTAGATTTCTTTCCTTATGTGTCCAAGTCCTAGGTGATAATACATTCTGCTCTGCTGACATCAAAATTCACTTGCATCAACCATTGATATTCTTTGAATCAGACCATACTACCAACACACCATATAGCCAATAGCCAATATCCTGATCCTTGCTTTATTTGCCTATTTAAAAAATTAACCAAGCTAAGGCAATATTTTGTTAGAAACGTTGTTCTTTGTCTGACTACCTAGAGCAGTAAAATCATGAAATGAAGTTATAATTACCACCATTTGGGTATCATTATACCTTTCCACCTTAAAACCTAGCTCAATGTGAAAACTAAAAATAAAAAATAAAAACCTAATTTATTTTGTGTTTCAGTCTTCCCAACTGCCTTTGTTTCCTCCCCCTCAAAATAAGATTGTTTTCTTCAGCTGGTATCGTCTTTTCATTCATATAGGACTGTTGTGATTCTCCTTGATGGATGACCTTCCTTGAAAAGCTCATGTCACTCTCAGAGATTTTAGAAAGCACTGCTGCTGCTAGGGCCAGACTCTCCACATGAAGTCTCCCAGGCTCTGTATGGAGATGTTGTGGGCTGAGCTTCCAGGAGGCATGATTACTTACAGAAAACAACATATGGTTTTACTACACTTACACCATGCTCCCTTTGGCTTTTCCATATTTTAATCTCAGCTCTTCACCACTGTGCTTGGGACAAACAACTCCTATACTGGGTCCTTAAGAACAGGTCAGTGGAAGGGGTCAGCCCCTCACTTGGACCCTTTTTCTCATCCACACTCAGGAGTAACTAATTTTCTGAGGACTTAAACTATTCTGTTCAGACCACCAGGACAATCCATATTCTACTATACTATAATGTTTCCTTGGTTTGAGTCTCAGGTGTTGTTTGCTATTAGGATAAGAAATCAAATACCTTTGCTGTGCTTGATACTGAGCTACCCCATGGTTGCTGCATATCCTTTTAAGAACAGTTCCCATGTTTAGAATTATTCAGCCACTTCCTCTTCCTAGAAGCGTTTCCAACCATTCAATGTTATTAAGGAGAGACATTTTGATATAATTTTATGGGAAAATACAGTAAACTAATTCTGAGAAGAAGGAAGTAGGAAGCAAAATCAATAAATTCTACAGGGCCAGTTTAGAAAAAGTGATGGTTGTGCTTGCCTTGGCTGCACAGATACTAGAGAAAGTGATGGGTTAGGAGGCTGGAAAGATATACTGAGTTCTTGTTTTGAAAGATCATCAATGCTTGATGAGAAATTGGGTGCTTTTTTCCATTGAGCACTAAAGGACTAATTAATATGTTAGAGCCTTTTGGCATAATCTTTGTGTTATGAATGCAATTTTTCAACTTTATTTTAAAATATTTTAAAACAATATTATGAAATAATAGTTTACTATTACTTACGGTAGTAACACTAGAAGGAAGGCTAGGTTTTGAAACCAAAGCCATATCCCAGGTTAGTGATGGTTTACCAATTACAGGTATACAACTCCAATGGAATGGATAGCTTCATGAATGTTAGCCTTACAAGCAATCTATTCAACTCCAGTGGAATGGATAGCTTCATGAATGTTAGCCTTACAAGCAATCTATTTCAAAATCATGGTTTCTACTTTTCTGTTTTGCTAATGAAAAGATGACTACTTTAAACAACAAAGGCTGAAAATTATTTAAGGGCTATTTATCACATGTTGTAACAAGTAAACCAAAATATAAATATACATTGAAATAAAGACTCTGATTGCATTAGACTTTGTACAAATATTTTGGGGTGATGAACACAGCCAATAGCTAGATTAGGGTTGGCTTTTGTCCATGAACAGAGTGGAGAGCCACTTGGATCTTCCCAGCAAGGACTCCAATTCTTAATTAGCATAGACAATATTTTGGCTGTGTATGCTTTTCTTGAGTTTGGATAATATTTTGATAATCAAACAATCGGAAAGATTTTATTCAGCACTACTCTATCAGTCTTTTAAAAGCCAAGTAGAACATCTTTGTTAATGAAGAATTATTATTCACAAGTGAGCCCAAAAAAGCCACACACACACAGTATTCTATTTTCTTAATATTGGCATATGAACAGGACAATGTGCAGTTGGCCCTTGAACTGTTTGGCTCTAATTATACACGGATTTTTTATAGTACAACTGTATATGAATTTTCTGTTCCTTATGATTTTCTTTTCCCTAGCTTATTTTATTATAAGAGTACAGTGTATAATACACATAATATAGAAAATATGTGTTAATTGACTGTTTATGTTATTAGTAAGGCTTCCAGTCAACAGTAAGCTATTAGTAGTTATGTTGGGGGAGTCACCAGTTCTTTGCAGATTTTCGATTGCACAAGAAGTCAGAATCTCTAACCCCCACTTGTTCAAGGGTCATCTGTATATACTTAAATGAAAAAAGCTTCAATAAATACAGCCTTAATGTTTTTCATCTATGTTATTTATATCCCTGCTTTTAAAAATAACTTATATTTATTTTCCTTTTCTCTCTTCTGTTGTCTTTTGTTGCCACACAATTTTTGATAAGTTCTCATGTATAGAAATATAAAATAACCAAATAAACAATTAAATATAGAACACATCAGTTAGTAATAAACAGTATGAAGAAAAACAAATGAGGGTTAAGACTGTAGGGCACATTACTGTGGGATGGGAGGAAAGAAGCAAGATGAGCCAGGTCTTTACTGCAGCACAGACTTGAGGAGGGAAAAGAACCATCCATGTGAACATATGGTCAAAGAGTGTGTTAGACAGAACTAACAAATGCAAACCTAACAGTAATGCATATACTAGGTTTGAAGAAAAACAAGGAAGCCACCAGAAGTTGTTTATTACTTTGCCCATAGTATCTCAAATATGTTGACCTCATTGTAAGAGCTCACTAAATATTTGTTGAATCATTCCAGAGCTCAGGGTTTGAGGGAAAGATTATAGAATATGGAGCAGAAAAGTTCCAGAAAGGATTCATAGGCTATTCTAAAACAAAACAAAACAAAAAACAAAAAAACCCTATGGCTCTTAGTCTGAGAGAAATGGAAAGTCATTTGGAGATTTGGAAAATGGGGGTGACATTATCTGACATATGTTTTAATAGGATCTTCTGGTGTGCTTTTAGAGAAAGGACAGAAGCAAGGAAAAAAAAAAATATAGCATTTTAGACCAGGATGGTCACAAAGGGTGTTGTAGAAATGATCAGATTCTGTATGTGCTTCAAAGATGTAAATTGTAGGATTTGTTAACAGATTCATGAGTAAGATTAAAAAAAAAAAAGAAGAAGAGTCAAGGAGGACCCCAAAGTTGTCCCCTAAATATGTGTAAGAATGTTTCAAGGCATCTGTGAGAGTTATATTTACAGAGATGAAGACTGTGGGAAGAGCAGATGGGGAAGAGTTATGGAATAAGGAGTCTGTTTAGAAATATGTTGAGTTTGAAATGAGTATTAGACACCTGCATGAAGTTGAATGTACAACTGGAAATGTGATGCTGAAGTTCAGGCTAAAGGTCTAGATCTGGGAGTTTTAGAATAAATGGTATTTAAAACCATATGGTGAGATTACCAAAATAGTGAGGGTATAAAGGAAGTGTTGGTAACTGAACTCTGGGGCATACCAATATTCAGAAGATAGGGAATCCATAAGTGAGACTGAGAAGGAATGCCAGTGAAATGGGAAGAGAATGAAGAGAAAATCCTGTAGGATCATGTATTAAGAAGGAGAAAGTGATAAAGTCAATACATCACAAAAATGAGAACTAATAGGTCAAATAAAGTGAACACTGAAAATTGACAAGACAGTCATTGGTGATTTTGACAAAATCTGTTTTGCACATTTGCAAAACTGGTGGAAACAAAAGCCTAATTAGGGAAGGTTCAATAGAATAAGGGGAGAGGTGGGGCACCTGGGTGGCTCAGTCGGTTAAGGGTCTGCCTTCGGCTCAGGTCATGATCCCAGGGTTTTGGGATCGAGCCCTGCATAGGGCTCCTTGCTCAGCGGGGAGCCTGCTTCTCCCTCTGCCTGACACTCCCGCCTGCTTGTGCTCTCTCTCTCTCTCTGACAAGTACACAATATATGCTATATGATATACATGCACATGGAAATAATTTCACGCTGAGAAAATACTCATCCACATGCACATACATGTAAAAAACAACATGATCCTATTTATCTACTTAATCTTAAGAATAACAAGTTAAATTAACTACTCTTGTTTTGGCTACACAATCTCAATCATATTTAAAATATACCGCTGACCCTTGAACAATGCAAGTTAGGAGTGCCAATCCACCATGCAGTCAAAAATCCTTGTATGACTTGATTTTCCAAAAACTTAACCACTAATAGCTTACTGTTGACCTGAAGATTTACCTATAACATAAACCATCTATTAACACATATTGTGTATGTTATATATACCACATATTGCATTCTTACAATAAAGTAAATGAGAGAAAATGTTAATAAGAAAATCATAAGAAAGAGAAAATACAGTACTGTAATGTAAAAAGAAAATCCACATATAAGTGGACCCACATCATTCAAACCCATGTTGTTTAAGGATCTACTTATCTCCTTCTAGACAGTGATATTTAATTTATTGTACTTTCATCACAGGTCAAATATCAACCCCCTCTGCCTCTCTCTCTCTCTCTCTCTCTCTCTCTCTCTCTCTCCCCTCTTCTTCATCACCTACACGCAAGCACTGTAATTTGTTTATCTATGATAGAAAAATAAAGGGTGCCTAGACCCTCAGTCATCAGGGTAACTCAGATGTCTTAACATCTGAGAACTACAGCTCCCTCTAGTGGAGGTAAGTTTTTTCCTTTCCCCTAGAGAGTGATGGAAAAACATACCCTTCTCTTTCATTGGTGGCATAGTTATTGTTCACACAGCTTTTAAAATATTGTGCTTCTTATCTTCAATAACTATTTTGGCAAAATGGACTAAAGGCAATATAAGACTAATCTGGAATATAAGACCAATCCTGAAAAAGAAAACACACAAAAATAAATAAAAATGGATTTTTTTCACAATTGGTTCTCATTGGTAAAAAAGCAATTTCATGAAGTTTTTGACTGGTTCATTTACAGTAATGTATGCATGATAAGAACCTGGCAGAAACTCTTCTCATCTGGAACAATAATGTGTTAGAAAGAAAAGCAGAACTTGCTTTTAAAAACATATTTTTGAAAGGACTCTTAATAGGAGGTTTTTCAAATATATTGGAGGCAATTCAGATGTTTGGAAGAATACTTTATTATTATTCTCATCATGATCATCAGTATAAAAATAAAGAAAGCATTTAGCAATGAGCTGTGTGAAATTTAAAGTGACTAACATTGTTCAAGTTCATGCTTTTTAGTACCAAACATTTTTGAGTCTACCTGTATTCAGGTAGACTATTTCAGGGAAAGAATTATTCTAAGAAAAAGGAGTTGAATAATCTCTAAAATAAGAGATGCAGCCCAATGCATCTCTAGAGGAAGGGGTAAAAATTAAATATATGAGTTCTCTCCCCTATTTAATCAAAAGCCTTGTGAACGTGAAATCTTTTGTGTATACTCTGAATATTTATTCTGTCTTGCACTAAGTTAATTATTGGGAATCTAACAGTATACCTCTCTGAGTCTCAATTATCTCATCTATAAATGGGAATAGTAAACCTAGATTACTGATCTTAATAGATTGCTATTAAAAATAAATAAGGCTACATGTAAAAAATAAGGCTACATACAAAAAATTTAGATGATAAAGGACAATTTAAATGTGAAATACCAATATTAATCTTCAGGTCCTCTTGATTAGACCCTCTATTCAGAATAAATTGGTTATATAAAATTTTGGTGGAAATATTTGGAGAATATCATTTTCTTTTTATCAGACAATGATTCCCTAAAGGAAAAGTTTACTAAACCCTCATTCTCTTGCTATTTCTGCTAATAAGAAATTATAAAAATCAACCGTTAGGAGAAAAGTTATGTAGATTTGCCTCCAATAAGAAATAATTTCTGTGAAAGGACTAAAGGTAAATAAAACTTCAGAAATACTCAAAAATAGAATGGGCTTAAAAAATAGAATTGTTTTTGGTAAATGTCCTTTTTTTTGTCTTTGTGCTTTTAGATGTTTATTTTTATTTTTATTTTGTTTTGTTTGCTTATTTATTTATTTATAAAGTTTTTATTTATTCATCTGAGACACAGAGATACAGAGACAGCGAGCACAAGCAGGGGGACCGGCAGGCAGAGGGAGAAGCAGGCTCCCTGCCGAGCCATGAGCCTGACCCGGGACTTGATCCCAGGACCCCAGGATCACCACCTGAGCCGAAGGCAGAGGCTCAACCATCTGAACCACTCAGGTGCCCCTTGGTTTATTTATTTTTTAATCAGTGGGGGAGGAGAGCAGTTTTGTTAGTTCCTCCATGATTTTGCTAAGTAGCTGGCATTGGGGTTGTCAGCCTTCATTGTTTATCTATCCTCTGCCCTGATATATATATATATATTTTTTTAAGATTTTATTTATTTTTCAACAGAGAGAGAGAGACAGCGAGAGAGGGACACAAGCAGGGGGAGTGGGAGAGGGAGAAGCAGGCCTCCCGCGGAGCAGGGAGCCCGATGCGGGGCTCGATCCCAGGACCCTGGGATTGTGACCTGAGCCGAAGGCAGACGCTTAGCGACTGAGCCACCCAGGTGCCCTCCGCCCTGATATTTTTAGAGAATTTTGCCTTACTCTACTTTGTGTTGTTACTGTATTACTTTATTGATATTAGAAGATGAACCCAGTAAATATATATATTTTTCCCCATACAAAGTATATCAGAATGAAATATACGTGGTAGTAATGGTCAGGACATGGGGGGCTCCGGGGGGTTGGGGGGGAGAATGCAGTTCAAGTGGCTTAGTGATGGAGTGCCAACAGAAAGGAAACAAGGTCAGGGATCAGTTTTCAAGTGGATAAATGACCAGGTGGATTTCTGAAGACTGAATGAGCACCTAGAGGACCCAGAAGGTTAGATCTGTGGTCTGACCCCAATAATGATGGTAATGATTATATTAGGGTTTATCATATTATGTGATTATTGTAATATTATGGGATAAGTTAAAGATAGGAGACGAGGAGCATATCCGTAACCTCCAAAACAAAACAGATTTTTCAGTGTTAGTAAAAACAATTTGCTTGTCTTGCACAATAGAGTGGTTTTTGTTTTAAATAGAACACAAAGACACCAACTTCGTGCATCATCTGGTAGGCAGGGAATGTCATATTATTCTTTTTTCAAATTTAGTCAAAACACTATAAAAACTCATTAATATGATAGCTAACAACTACTGAGTACTTACAATATGACAGGTAATGTTCTGAATACCTTTAATCCATATAACAACCTATGAGATAGTTACTTTTTTCCCGTTTTATAGATAAGGAAACTCTAGCACAAAGAAGTTAAGTAACTTATGTAAGGCCACTTAGCTAGGAAGTTTTGGAGTGGGCTTTCACACATAGGCATTCTGATTCTAGAACCCATACACTTAGGAAAAAGAATAGTGGACATAGGAAGCATCCTTTGAAATCCATTATGTGTTTTCACCATGTGAGGAGGATCAAGAGAAATAAGAAATCAAAAGTTTCCCCAAGAAGCTTACAATCCACTTGAGAAGTTGTAAAAAAAAGGGGAAGTCGTAATTTTAATTGTCTATAATTTAAATTGGAGCTTCGTTTATATAAACTAGAATGGATGTTTTTCTTGTTGTTCAGAAGGCCTTAAATGCAATAAAATTCCGTAAGATTTTTGGTATGTATCTATTCATTAATTGTTTCTACTAAATTGGGTTCCATTTGCTTTCTTCACACAATATTATATTATGGACATTTTTCCAGGGTAGCATGTACAAACCTACCAATTTTGTAGCTGTTCTCTTGCACTACAGTTTATTATGCACCATAACTTATTAACCTGATTTCTATTAATGGGCTTTTAGCTTGTTTTCAATTTTTCATTTTCGTAATTTATAAAAACAAACTCTGATAAATGTTTTTGAAAACATGTGTATAAATCCATACATATGTTTGCACAATTTTATAAGGATTTATTCCAAGATTTCTAGGTATAGACTTGATGGGTCAAATGTTATATACATTTTAAATTGTGAAAAAAATGGCCAAATTATTTTCTAAGAATGAATCAACTTTATAGTTCACTAGCAAGGAACTAAGTGTCAATATTCCTTGCCAAAACTAAATTTTCTTTTATCTCTAGCATTTTAGTCATCCTAATCTGTAATAAGAAAAGTATCATTTGTAAGAACATATGACTGAAATAAAGATTCTGCTTTTTTGTTAGAAGTATTTAACTGACCTTGTTTAAAAAGGGGGGGAGAGACACGAAGAGAAAAGTAAGTGTCCTGAACTGAGTCTCAGAGTTAATCTCTGTTAATAGTTCTGACACTCCTCATGTAACGAATAGTGTTCTCCTATTTGCTTTCCTTTTTTAAAAATAAATTTTATTTGGGGGCACCTGGGTGGCTTAGTTGGTTAAGCATTCAACTCTTGATTTTGGCTCAGGTCATGATCTCAGGGTTGTGGGATCGAGCCCCATGTCTGGCTCTGCACTGGACATGGAGCCTGCTTAAGATTCTCTCTTTCCCTCTCCCTCTGCCCCTCCCCGCCCTCTAAAAAATAAAATAATAAAATTATAAAATAAAATAAAGTGACTTTATTTTAGAGCAATTTTAGGTTCACAGTAAAATTGAAAGGAAGATGCAGAGTTTTCCTATATATCCTCTGCTTCACACATGCATTGCTCTCCACTATCCACATTCCCCACCAAAGTGGTACATTTGTTAAAATTGAAGAACACATCATTACCACTCAGAGTCCATAGTTTACATTAGGGTTTACTCTTGGTGTTGTACATTCTATGGATTTGGACAAATTTACAATGACCTGTACTCACCATGATAGTATCATACAGGGTAGTTCCACTACCCTAAAAATCCTATGTGCTCCACCTGTTTTAGTTACTATATCCTGGACATCTCATATTATTAGTATACTTTTTTAAACAGTTAAGTAGTATTCTACCAAATAAATTTACAAAATTTATTAAACCCACTTCATATTGATAAATATTAAATTATTTTTCAGTTGTTTGCTATTATTTACAAAACCATAATAAACATTCTTGTACATAACATCTTTGGGCACTCTTGTGAGTATATCTGCAGGATAATGAAAGATTTTAAGCAAGAAGAAGAATGAGTCAGTGACTATGAACATAGTCATGCACAGAAATATATAACAATTAAACCATACAAACTTAAAGAATAAATGAGAGACAGGAAAGAGACAGGAAACTAATGTTTGGTATATATCATGTACCTAATGTGTAATCATATTTTTTTCCTGTAAACAAGATTTTAAGTTAACAAACATCATCCCCACGTTTTAGAGAACTACCTTTAATTAAATTCACAAGAGAACAAAAGTATTCAAGTGCAGGGGCGCCTGGGTGGCTCAGATGGTTGAGCGTCTGCCTTCGGCTCGGGTCATGATCCTGGGGTCCTGGGATCGAGCC
This sequence comes from Mirounga leonina, assembly GCF_011800145.1. Classification (NCBI taxonomy): domain Eukaryota; kingdom Metazoa; phylum Chordata; class Mammalia; order Carnivora; family Phocidae; genus Mirounga; species Mirounga leonina. The sequence continues at coordinate 55,101,319 of NW_023270825.1, read as the reverse complement.
CCACATCGGGCTCCTGGCTCGGCGGGGAGCCTGCTTCTCCCTCTCCCTCTGCCTCTCTCCCTGCTCATGCTTTCTCTCTCTCTATCTCTCTCAAATGAATAAATAATCTTAAAAAAAAAAAGTATTCAAGTGTACTCATTCATATTGGGAGATGAGGCTATCATTCAAACCAAACCCATCACTGTATAGCAGTCCTGAGGCTAAGGAACTTGCCTCTGTTACCTGATAGCTTTGTGGTAGAACAGGTTTTGAACAGCAGGGTCAACCAGAACCTGCCCTCTTTGGTATTATACTACACTGCCCCCAAAAGGAGAATTGTCAAAAACCAGGTAGAATCTACTAGAAGCCCTAATGTTCTGTCTCAAAAAGTTACCAAGACTAGGATACAAGCATTGGGAAAAAGACAGACACCCAGGTATGATAACCTGGGGAGATTTTTCTTAGCCTGGTAGCAAGAATGACTTGTCTAGAATTCCAGAGAACCAGCCCTGCACATGGAGGTCAAGGGGACTATGAAAATACAAATGTCACAGTTGTTGAATATAGGAAAGGCTTTGAAAGTGCTATTCTAATCTGGAGAAAAATTAGCATTATAAAAGCACTATATAAATGGAACAATAAGATAACATAAGAGTGCCCAAGCGATATCTATCATATTATAGCACTAAAGAAATATTCATTAAAATTTTTATTATTTTAAAATGTGCATATTTAATAACAAATTATGTTAAAAGTTATGTTTTGAATAGTTTTCATTAACTCACTGGAAACTTTATAATTTCTAAAATTCCCACATTAAATAATAATAAGTAAAAACATGAAAATAATTTATTGTGAAACCCACAAGGAGTTAGGAACTTTAAATGCTGCCTTGTTGAGAAAATTAAACCAGACCAAATTAAAGTTACCGAATAATAAACAGATTTTTCTTAATGTATTTAAAATCCTGAGCAATTATAGAATTTTCTATAAAAAATTATTTATTCAAACCAAGTTCTAAATTATTGCACTTCAAGAGCTTTGCTATATGTTAGATATGTATTTTATTTAATGGAGCATACAACAATTAATAATTTCAAGTATGGCTGAATTCTGTAAACGGAGGAAAGGAGAGATAACATAATCCATCATAGGTGGTCTATTGCAATGGGAGAATGCACGGGCTCCCTGCTCGGCAGGGAGTCTGTTTCTCCTTCTGACCCTCCCCCCTCTCTATGCACATAGAAACATGGCTTATGCCTTAACATAGCCAATCAGTGAGTAATTATATCTGATTTGAGTGAAATATAATATGTGACTATCCAATCCTACAACACAGTTCATAATATGATGCCAGACATTCTTGTTTTATGAATAAATTTATCATGTTTATCATAGCAAATAAAATTCTTTTAAAGAAAAAATAATCCCTTTAAAGAAATGTGCTCTCTAACGTATTTTAAACACTTTTTCAGGCATATAAGAAGTAAGCACAGTTGAATGATGAAGCATTTGAAAGCAAGTGATGGTAAAATATAATGATCTTTATACACCAAACCAATTCTAGAAATTATCATGCAAGAATAAGATTTTCAAAGCTTATGGAGGAAAATTTATAATCTCAAGAGAAGAAAGTAATACTTTCTTGTCCTATAAAATAAACAGAAGGAAAGAGAACTGTCTCTACATTGTAGCTCTGAAATTATTCCTCTGGATCCAGAAGTAAAGATTTCTGTAAACTGTAATCAGATAATACTAAATTACTTATTTTAATTCAACCAAAATTAAGTGAACTACTGAGAAGCAGGCACTGCATTTTGCAGTGGTTAAGCACACAGATGCCAGGGCTATCCCAGCTGGGTTCTGGTACTTAATCAGCAGTGTGTCTTTAGCAAATTCCTTGGAATTCACTTCCTTCATCTGTGCTTCAGTTCTCCCATCAGTAAAACATGGGCTGATGCTATTAGTAATAAAAATTCCTTTAAAGCATTATGAGTATTTTGAGTTAACATATGCAAGGCATCTAGAATAATGTCTAGAACACAGCAGGTGCTACATAAAGATCAGCTGTTATTGTTAGTTTTTCTAAATAGAGAAAGATTTTTCTGCCCAAAAAATTCATAGTTTATTCCTTGTGTAGACAAATCTAGAAAGTACCAGGGAGAAGTATTATTTCAGTGTGATAAGTATTAAAAAGAAGTTACCTTCAGAGTGCCTCATATCTTACAGGAAATGATGGGCATCATCAGGAATAGGATTTAATACTAATATTTGTATTTCTAGGTTATAGCATGTCAATATTAACTTCACAATATTATAAATGTCCTGGTAAATATCTTTGATTGAGTTTCAATTAGAAGCCTATGATAAGATATGTTTAGCAAAGTTATTCACCCTTTGGTATTTTCTTCAATTTGATTATGACTGAATTTTCCTTTTGCAAGTTTTTGTAAAGTTTCATATAGAAAAGCACTTGTAGAATGTATGTAGTAACCAGCAACCCACTGCTATCTAGCTAATTTAAAAGAAGGTGAGAGAATTGGAAATTAATATCGTCTATGGCTTTCAAATGTTAAAACATTATTTAATCACTGCTGCCATCCATCTACAGTCCTTTCCTAATCTATAAAAGCTCAATACCTATAATATTTAATGTTGCAGACAATATTCATAAAAGCCAAATAAGCTAAACGACATTTTCCAAGTTTTTAGTATTAAAGCCACAACTGTACTTGGCACAATTAAACTAGCTCCAAGACTTGCCAGACATTTTAACTTTATAGGACAGTTAGATACTTGGGAGTGGGTGGGCCTCTGGATAAGTAGCTCTGCAATTGTTTTTAACTTCTTTTTAATAGAAAAAATATATTGTTGTTAGTTAAAATATACAAGGTATTGTTTCTTTTGTAGATGACAATGTGTAGTGTCATTCAGGATTCTTAAGAGACTAGGTTAGCTATAAGGTGTATTTGAAAATCTCAAATTAAAAATGATAGAACACGGGCACTATTCTTGTCAAGTGTTCACTCTTCAAACTCTTTACAATCAAACATCAATTTTTAAAAATATTCAATCATTTATCTTTCCCATTAAGCTGAACATGCTTTCTCTTGGTAATACAACCAATTCCAGTTCTGGTAATCAGGCTCTTACAACACTCAACTGCCCTAGAGGCTTGACATTTATTAGTCCCTGGAGGTCTGTGTGTACAACATAGCAAGATCTACATTCCCATAAATCATGAAATTCTGGTTAAAACCAGAATCATGACCTAGAAACTCAATCAGCAAAGATCCAAACCATATCTTTTGACAAATATAAGGGGGTGACTTTTTAAAAAAATTCTAGAAGAATCGTAATAGACTTGCTAGGAAATGACTCAAGTACAAGGGGTGGAGCCCTACACTGAAGAGGCCACAAGAAATGAAAGCAGGTTGACCAAATTTGTAAAAGATGTCTACTGAAGACTGATTACTCAGATTGTTAAAGAGCAGCTACTTGTGGGGCAATAAAGGAAGAGGGGTAAACAGTAATTGAAAGAAAGCTCTAGAAGGAAAGATCTCATTCTGCATTTCATTTTGCTTCAAATATAAATATCACCTAAGTGAAGAGTCCCTGAATTTTAGAACTCTTAGAGATAGATTTATTTCATAATTAACTACTTCTAAACTTCTCAATACATCACTTTTAAAAGAAACATTATAAGATAAAATCTATATCCAGAAATGGAATTTCAGGAACTGAATTATCTTTATTCTGCAATGAAAGTCACCTCACATAGAGTCAGAACCTGGCTTTATCACAAATTGTGTCTCCCAGAAGAGCTGTGAAGAATCATAGTTTTCAGAGGGAAACTCAAGGATAAATTGAAGTTTTCTACTGGGAGTTGAAAAATCCTTTCTTCCTTATGGAAGCTAAATCTGAACAAATCTAAATTTAATTGTGTTTGTATGTGCATGTGTAGGTACACAATGTTAAATCTGAAATGATTATTGGTTTTGGTCTTTTTATATTGTCCCAAATATATTGTTTACATACAATTTTCTACTAACCCAAAGTTCATAATTAATTTTACAATAATTATATATGCTCCTCTCTATATTCTTCTTAGTTGGAAGAAAGATGATATTGAAGAAAGATAAAATTCTTGGGAGTCAAAACAGATATGTGTTCCTCCTTACTAATTTTCTAATTTTCACCTTTATTCATTATACATGTATTACATGGATCACTAACTAAATATGCCAAGCAAATTCTTCAGAGACATTTCGTTATTTAATTTTCACAATAATCCTAAGAGATAGGTCTGATTTCTATAGTCATTTTTCAAGCAGGGAAATTGAGATTATGTAATTTGCTTAAGAACATGTCACATACACAGTAAATGTTGGAGCCAGGGCTCATATCAGGCAGGTTGACATCAGAGTCCACATGCTTAACCAATATGCCTTCTTGGAAAATAAAAGAAAGCCCTTGAATACATAAGTCCCCTGTATTCTAGAGTCCTACAGCCTGAGTTCAAACTCTATTTTACCGTATAATTCAAGTGAATTCTTGACTCCCAAGAATGAGGCCTAGAGAAGTTAAGTAAATAAGTTACCCAAGGGAACACAACTAGTAAGTAGCATTAATTGTTTAGACTCTAAGTTTCTGTTCTTTCTAATACATAGCACTGCCACTCATTTCATTCTTATTTGATCATCCCAACAACACTGTGAGATAAGTCCTGTTATCTACCTTTTTATAAACGATGGAACTGGTTAAATGACTTGTCTGAGTTCACCTGGTCACCAAGTATTGGAACTAGGATTCTAGGCCAGGTCTGTTTGACTCAGAAGTTCATTTTCTATGATAATTCATTGTCACTGAAACATTCTTGTAATCAAACTGCCCATTATTTTGATATTTTTCATGAAGTAAGACTATTCATTTTAACTTTTGGTATATGATTCTGCTTGTAGATAGATGAATCTCAGACACAAGCTGAACCATTTTATAGCAGTCATTGTTTTCCTCATCCTAATCCAAATGATTCTTGGAAAATATGAAAGACTAAGAAAGGCAATAGCCTAAGAAGATGGTATTACCATATAATATTTGGAAAGTTTTGTTCTGAAAATGACTATTCGTTATTTGGGATTTTTTTAAGTGGGTCTACTTGAAAATACATATTTTATTTATTTATACATTTCCCTATTCTACCAAGGAATTATTTAAGGAGTCTTCAGTACTTGCTCTGTTAATAGATGATTTCTAGAATATATCTTCTTTCAAAAATGAAATTAATGATTTTAGAAGCAATTCTTGATTTAGAGATTATATTATCAATAGCACTAATAGCAAACAGATGACACACTCAAATTAGGTTTATCTGAGGTAAGTTTATTTGTAAAACAACTAATTGCAGAGGCATGGGAAAGTGGGGGAGAATCACAAGGACTAGAGTATAAATCTGAAGCACCACCCCTAGTCCTGTGTGTGTGAGGGAAGAGAGGGGTTGCTGGAATTGGGAAGGACAGAGAATTGTGTAGAAAAGGCCACTCTGAATAAGCAGTGACCTACTCTCACTAGATATATCAGCCTAAGGTAATTGCAGAGGATGAGAACAAGAGAACTACTAACGCTGTAATTCTATCCCCCTGCCTTTTAATCTTGTTTCAGTGCCCCAGAATGGCCTAAGCCAACTGGAAGTCAGAGGACATGGGGACCCAGTGAGTTACCCCTATAGGTCATATAGTCTTCTGGGAAAGAATGTAAGATAGAAAAGGGCAGAGAGCAGGTCTGCAGTGTCAATTGAAAATATCCAATACAGAAATTAGCACTCATATTAACTAATTATTTTGTAAAATCAACTAGGGCATATGCTACTACAGTGTATCAAAACTTTAGAATAACAATGATTGTGCTTCATAATGGCTAATTATAACTATATAAATATTTGAAATCTATCTCCGAGTTAAAAAACAAAGCAGTCCAGAGCAGTTTTTTAGAAAACTCAGAGGACGTTGAGTTAGGATTCCGACATTTAAGTCATTCACTAAAGGTGTGATCTTGGGCAAATCAGTTAACCTCTCAATGCTTCAGTTTCTGTTCTGCAAAATAGAAATGCTATGTGCCCTACCTCTCTCATGGGGTTGTGGTGATAGTCTATTGGTTACAATGTATGAGATAGTATTTTGAAAATATAAAATATTATTTATTTTCAAAAAGAAAGTGTCACATTGAATTAGGTCATCTGGCAAACATAATTTTAAGATCTGTTTTTGATTTTTCTTTTTTTTTCTTTTATTTTTTTGACGAGATAGAAAATTTATTATGCTTCTTAGAAAAAAGGCATTGTGGATTAACAAGTAAACAGTTTAATTGACGGTTTATACGAAAAATAAATTATGTAAGCCCACATGTATTTACATCAGAGTCATAATATTTTTTTAAGATTTATTTATTTATTTGAGAGAGAGAAAGTGAGCACGAGCAGAAGGGGCAGAAGGAGAGGGAGAGAGAATCCCAAGCTGACTGGGCCTGGAGCACGGAGACAGACCTGGGGCTTGATCCCATGACCCTGAGATCATGACCCAGCTGAACCCAATTGTCAGACTCTCAACCAACTGCTCCACCAGAAGCCTCCAGAGTCATATTTTAAGTAAATAATCATGCAGTGACTTTTCTATTGGGTTTTGTTTCTTTTACTTCTACATGCAAGTTTATTTTTTTTAATTTAATTTCCAGTTAGTTAATATACAGTGTAATATTAGTTTCAGGTGTACAATATAGTCATTCAACACTTCCATACAACACTCAGTGCTTATCCTGACAAGGGCACTCCTTAATCCCCATCACCTGTTTTGTCTATCTTCCCCCCCAACCCACGTCCCCTCTGATAACCATCAGTTTGTTCTCTATAATTAGAAGTCTGTTTCTTGGTTTGCCTCTCTTTTTTTTTCATCCTTTGTTCATTTGTTTTGTTTCTGAAATTCCACATTTGAGTGAAATTATATGGCATTTGTCTTTCCTTGACTGACTTATTTTGCTTAGCATAATACTCTCTAGCTCTATCCATGTAGTTGCAAATGGCAAGATCTCATTATTCTTTATGGCTCAGTAATATTTCATTCTTCACACATCTTCTTTATTCATCAGTCAACAAATAACACTTGAGCTGTTTCCATGATTTGGCTATTGTAGATAATGCTGCTATATGAAACTATAAGAATTCTAGAGGAGAACACAGGCAGTAACCTCTTTGACATTGGCTGTAACAACTTCTTTCTAGATATGTCTCCTGAGGAAAAGGAACAAAAAAAAAAAGTAAACTATTGGGACTACATCAAAATAAAAATCTCTGGACAGCAAAAGAAACAATCAACAAAACTAAAAGGCAGCCTATGGAATGGGAGAAGATATTTGCAAATAACATATCTGATAAAGGGTTAGTATCTGAAATATATAAAGAACTTCTCAAACTCAACACCCCCCAAAAAACCAATCCAAATTAAAAATAGGCAGGAGACATGAATAGACATTTTTCTGAAGCATACATACAAATGGCCAGCAGACACACGAAAAGATGCTCAACACCGTTGATTATCAGGGAAATACAAACCAAAATCACAGAGATACCACCTCACACCAGTCAGAATGGCTAAAATTAACAAGTCAGAAAACAACAGATGTTGGTGAGGATGTGGAGAAAGGGGAACCCTCTTGCAGTGTTGGTGGGAATGCAAACTGGTGCAGCCACTGTGGAAAACAGTATGAAGGTTCCTCAAAATGTTAAAAACAGAGCTACCGTATGACCCAGCAATTGCACTACTAGGTATTTACCCAAAGGACACAAAAATACTGATTCAAAGGGATACATGCACCCCAGTGTTTATAGCAATATTTGATTTTTCAAAAGGAAACTCATATTAAGAAATTACGTCTATACACTATTTAGATAAATATGAATGTGCAATTTAGCTAAACCTGAATGTCCTGATTTCTAAGCACAACCAATTGTCTTCCTTCTGAATAACTGACAGTCATCTGTGTGATAGTTACTATGTAGTCACCTTACATATATGCCTAGTGTATTTCTACCAGAAAAGTGTTGCCATTCTGAAAATTTCAATCCCATACTAGCAATTGTGCTTATTTAGATAAGAATATTAAAACACTCTAGAAACACGAAATAATTTACATAAGTTTTTAAACATGGGCTTAAATGTTAGTCAACTTCCTATTTTCATTCTCTACACTCTTCCTGCCTTACTGCATACCCATGACTCTATCCATCAGCTATAAAGCAATAACTTCTGGGGCGCCTGCATGGTTCAGTGGGTTAAGCATCTGACTCTTAATTTCAGCTCAGGTCATGATCTCAGGGTTGTAGGATCAAGCCCTGAGTCAGGCTCCATGGGCACCTGCTTAAGATTCTCTCTCTCCCTCTCCCTCTGACCCTCCCCCCTTAAAAAAAAAAAAAATCAGCAGTGCTAACTTGATGTTTCTAATGTCTAGTAATCAAGAATGTTAAAAATCACATATTCAATGAAAGAATGACTTGAAGAACAAAATTGTATAAGGATAATGTTCTACTTTTGCCAGTCTATTTCTGGCCTCCCCAATTGACCATGATAAACCTGAAAATAATAATTGTTTCTGATATAGTAAGAGGAGTGTCCTAAAAATGTACAAAAGAAATGGTTGGGTAACAAATAGTTATAGTGACATAGTTCTGACCTCATATAAGGTTTTCCAACAGAAAAAGAAAACCTTGCAAATAGCAGCAAATCTGTTATATTTTATTGTTTCTTTTTAGACTAACATCAGAGTTTTGTTCATAATTTTATCATGTAACTATTCTTTCACACTGTACTTTCTGCCTCAAGAGAATTAGATACTAAGGAAGATAAATGGCCTTTATTTTTTGCCAAGATGAAAGAATTCTCCACTAAATTTGTTCTATCCTAAAATAAGAATTAAAACACATAAATTTGCATGCTCAATATAAAAGCTTACATTTAAACAATCAAAGTATGAGTTAGTCGTGTCTTTTAAGACTAGAGACATTTAAAATTAGGGCTGCAGTTATGGGCACTCAAAAAATAGACTTTATCCACTTCAAGTCACAATTCTTTTCACTTAGAAATTTCCTTTTCAGACCAAAATTTCTCTACCAACATTATGTTGAACTGATATAGTTTTGGACTATTTGATTTAATGATAGAATTAAATGAACATAATGTTAATTAATCTAATGTATTTTCTTGAGTCCATCTTTCTCCAACCATATATTTTGTTAAAAGTAAAATGTGAAATCTATGTTCTTATTGTGTTTTTTTCTAACACACACACACACACACACACACACACACACAAAACAAAATCATAGTTCCGCTTTACCCCGGAGGAAAGACTTTATAATAAGAATTATAGCAAACATATTTTCAATAAGTTTCATACAGTGTAAAGGAGATGGAATTTCTTTAAGTCCAAATATTTGTAACAAATTTGAAAAGAAAGAAACATGAAGAGAAATTCCTAGAAATTCTTGTTACAAGATTTACAGAATCTTGTAGAAGGCTCTATGTTAAGCCTGAGCATTGAGTTTCTTCTAACAGAAACTGAATTATTTTCAGTTATCACATGGCCCTGTAGAAAAGCAGTGACTAATAAGCCATAACACAGTCCAGCTAAGAGCATGTAACAGCACAAGTGACAAAAAGGTAAGTGAATGTAGGCAACCAAGCTACAAGAAGGCCCTTTTTGGGGCAGGAGGGGTGTTCCTCTTAGTCGTGATATGTTACTGTTGAGAAGAATCCATACCATGGAACACTTTGATGTGTTCAACCTTTTTTTTCCTGTCAATGCACTTTTAAAAATTTTTAAATTGAGCTATAATTGACATAGCATCACTTCAGTTTAAGGTGTCACACAACATCTTGAACAACATGTCGATTGATACACATATATATATATTGCAACATGATCACTACCAAAGTGTAGTTCACACCTCCATTAGATCACATAATTATCATTTATTTTGCATGGTTAGAACATTGCAGATCTAGTCCCTTGGTAATTTTGAAGTACATAATACAGTCTTGTGGTGTTTTAATTTTTGAGACAAAGAAGCAAAGGTAAATCAAGTTTAAGGACCGGTCCCATATTACACAGCCAATATGGACTAATCCAGGAACAGCTATATCTCCTGACAGCCTTTCTCTCCTATCACTTCACCTAATTCTCTTCATAAGGTGTTTGTTGAGCAAAATTCCTGGAGCTGAGATAGAAAAGAAGCCAAACCCCATCAAATATAAAAGTAGATGTATGGGGAGTGGAGCAAGATGGTGGAGGAGTAGGAGACCTGGATTTCGTCTCCTCTCAGGAATTCAGCCAGATAGGGATCAAACCATTCTGAATACCTACAAACTCAACAGGAGATTGAAGAAAAGAATAGCAACAACTCCCTGAACAGAAAAGCGACCACTTTCTGGAAGCAGGGACCCAACAAGCAGCAGATCCGGGGAGACTCACCTTCCTCCCCCGGGAGGAGCGGCACAGGAGCGCACTGCAGGGATCTACTGGGTTTGGAGACTTCACACGGGGTCGAGTGCTGGAGATAGAAACGCGCGGTCACAGGCCAGGTGAGCACAGAGTGCGGCCGGAGACTGGGGAGACGGGAGTGACTGACTGCTTTTCTCTGGGGGTTCACTGAGGAGCAGGGCCCAAGTTCTTGGCTCCTCTGGGGCGGAGATTGGGAGGCCGCCATTTTCACTCTCTGCCTCCAAAGCTGTACAGAAAGCTCGCAGGGAACAAAAGCCCCGGAGAGCAAACCCGAGCAGATTACTTAGCCGGGAGGGGGCAAGGGCGGGGCAATTCCGCCTCCAGCAGAGACATTTGGAAACCACAGCAACAGGCCCCTCCCCAGAAGATCAGCGAGAACAGCCAGCCAAGACCAAGTTTACCGATCAATGAGAATGGCAGAACTCCAGCGCTAGGGCAATACTGCACATAGAATTCATGGCTTTTTTTATGATGATTCTTTAGTCTTTCAAAGTTAATTTTTTTTTAACTGTCTTTTTTTCTTTTCTTTTTTTTTTTTCAATTTTTCTTTTTCCCTTTTTCAACCAACATCTTATCAATCCCTTTTTTTAAAAATATTTTTATTTTTCATTTTTAGAGTCATATTCTATCCCTTCATAGTAGTTACCTGTATTTTTGGCATATATATATAAGTTGTTCTCTCTTTAAAAATTTGAGATAGTTCTTCTAACAAATCAAAATATACCCTAAATCTCTAGTATATGGTTTTTTTCTACTCCCCTGCCTGATTACATTCTCTCCCTTTTTTTTTCTTTTTTCTTTTTTTAAATCCTCTTCTTTCTTTTTTCAAACAACTTCTTATCAATTCCTTTTATACAATTTTTTATAATTTCCATCTTTACAGTCATATTCCATCCCTTCACCATATCAACCCTTATTTTTGTATATATATAAGTTTTTCTTTCTTTAAAATTTTGGGAGTCACTTTCTTCTAACAGACCAAAATACACCCCAAATCTAGTGTGTGGCACTGATCTATATACCAGCCTGATCATATTTGATCACATTCTGGTTTTGTTGTTGTTGTTGTTGTTGTTGTTTTGTTCTGTTGTTGTTTGTTTTTATCTTTTTCTTTTTCTTTTTTTTCTTTTCCTTTTTTCTCTCTTTCCCTTTCTTTTCCCACTGCTTCAGGTCTTTTCTGATTTGTTTAGAGTATATTTTCTGGGGACATTGTTACTCTGCTAGCATTTTGTTCTCTCATTAATCTATTCTCCTCTGCACAAAATGACAAGACAGAAAAAATCACCTCAACAAAAAGAACAAGAGGTAGTACCAACTGCCAGGGACCTACTGAATACGGACATTAGTACAATGTCAGATCTAGAGTTCAAAATCATCACTTTAAAGATACTAGCTGGGCTTGAGAAAAGCATGGAAGTTATTAGAGAAACCCTATCTGGAGAAGTAAAAGAACTAAAATCTAACCAAGTTGAAATCAAAAAGGCTATTAATGAGGTGCAATCAAATATGGGGGCACTAAATGCTAGGATAAATGAGGCAGAAGAGAGAATCAGTAATATAGAAGATGAAATGATGGAAAATAAAGAAGCTGAGAAAAAGAGAGATAAACAACTACTGGATCACGGGGGCAGAATTCGAGAGATAAGCGATACCATAAGACGAAACAACATTAGAATAATTGGGATCCCAGAAGAAGAAGAAAGAGAGAGAGGGGCAGAAGGTATAATGGAGCAAATTATAGCAGAGAACTTCCCTAAATTGGGGAAGGAAACAGGCATGAAAATCCAGGAAGCACAGAGAACCCCCCTCAAAATCAATAAAAATAGGTCAACACGCCGACATCTAATAGTAAAACTTACGAGTCTCATAGACAAAGAGAAAATCCTGAAAGCAGTTCGGGAGAAGAGATATGTAACCTACAATGGTAGAAACATTAGATTGGCAACAGACCTATCTACAGAGACCTGGCAGGCCAGAAAGGACTGGCAGGATATATTCAGAGCACTAAATGAGAAAATTATGCAGCCAAGAATACTCTATCCAGCTAGGCTGTCACTGAAAATAGAAGGAGAGAGAAAAAGCTTCCAGGACAAACAAAAACTAAAGGAATTTGCAAAAACGAAACAAACCCTACAAGAAATCTTGAAAGGGGTCCTCTAAGCAAAGAGAGAGCCTAAAAGCAACATAGACCAGAAAGGAGCACAGACAATATACAGTAACAGTCACCTTACAGTCAATACAATGGCACTAAATTCATATCTTTCAATAGTTACCCTGAATGTAAATAGGCTAAATGCCCCAATCAAAAGACACAGGCTATCAGATTGGATTAAAAAACAAGACCCATCGATATGCTGTCTGCAAGAAACTCATTTTAGACCCAAAGACACCCCCAGATTGAAAGTGAGGGGATGGAAAACCATTTACCATGCTAATGGACACCAAAAGAAAGCTGGGGTGGCAATCCTTATATCAGACAAATTAGATTTTAAACCAAAGACTGTAATAAGAGATGAGGAAGGACATTATATCCTACTTAAAGGGTCTATCCAACAGGAAGATCTAACAATTGTAAATATCTATGCCCCTAACATGGGAGCAGCCAATTATATAAGGCAATTAAACAAAAGCAAAGAAACACATCGACAACAATACAATAATAGTGGGGGACTTTAACACCCCCCTCACTGAAATGGACAGATCGTCTAAGCAAAAGATCAACAAGGAAATAAAGACTTTAAATGACACACTGGACCAAATGGACTTCACAGACATATTCAGAACATTGCACCCCAAAGCAATGGAATACACTTTCTTCTCTAGTGCCCATGAAACATTCTCCAGAATAGATCACATCCTAGGTCATAAATCAGGTCTCAACCGGTACCAAAAGATTGGGATCATTCCCTGCCTATTTTCAGACCACAATGCTTTGAAACTAGAACTCAACCACAAGAGGAAAGTCGGAAAGAACTCAAATACATGGAGGCTAAAGAGCATCCTACTGAAGAATGAATGGGTCAACCAGGAAATTAAAGAAGAATTTAAAAAATACATGGAAACCAATGAAAATGAAAACACAACTATTCAAAATCTTTGGGATGCAGCAAAGGCAGTCCTAAGAGGAAAGTATATAGCAATACAAGCCTTTCTCAAGAAACAAGAAAGGTCTCAAGTACACAACCTAACCCTACACCTAAAGGAGCTGGAGAAAGAACAGCAAATAAAGCCTAAACCCAGCAGGAGAAGAGAAATCATAAAGATCAGAGCAGAAATCAATGAAATAGAAACTAAAAGAACAGTAGAACAGGTCAACGAAACTAGGAGCTGGTTCTTTGAAAGAATTAACAAGATTGATAAATCCCTGGCCAGACTTATCAAAAAGAGAAGAGAAATGACCCAAATCAACAAAATCATGAATGAAAGAGGAGAGATCACAACCAACACCAAAGAAATACAAACAATTATAAGAACATATTATGAGCAACTCTATGCCAGCAAATTAGATAACCTGGAAGAAATGGATGCATTCCTAGAGATGTATCAACTACCAAAACTGAACCAGGAAGAAATAGAAAACCTGAACAGACCTATAACCACTAAGGAAATTGAAGCAGTCATCAAAAATCTCCCAAAAAACAAAAGCCCAGGGCCAGAGGGCTTCCCAGGGGAATTCTACCAAACATTTCAGGAAGAATTAATACCTATTCTTCTGAAACTGTTCCAAAAAATAGAAATGGAAGGAAAATTTCCAAACTCATTTTATGGGGCCAGCATTACCTTGATCCCCAAACCAGACAAAGACCCCATCAAAAAGGAGAATTACAGACCAATATCCCTGATGAACACGGATGCAAAAATTCTCACCAAAATACTAGTCAATAGGGGGCGCCTGGGTGGCTCAGTTGGTTAAGCGACTGCCTTCGGCTCAGGTCATGATCCTGGAGTCCCGGGATCGAGTCCCGCATCGGAGTCTGCTTCTCCCACTGACCCTCCCCCCTCTCATGCTCTATCTCATTCTCTCTCTCAAATAAATAAATAAAATCTTAAAAAAAAAAAATACTAGTCAATAGGATCCAACATACATTAAAAGGATTATTCACCACGACCAAGTGGGATTTATCCCTGGGCTGCAAGATTGGTTCAACATCCGCAAATCAATCAACGTGATACATTAACAAAAGAAAGAACAAGAATCATATGATCCTCTCAATAGATGCAGAAAAAGCATTTGACAAAGTACAGCATCCTTTCTTGATCAAAACTCTTCAGAGTATAGGCATAGAGGGTACATACCTCAATATCATAAAAGCCATCTATGAAAAACCTACAGTGAATATCATTCTCAATGGGGAAAAACTGAGAGCTTTCCCCCTAAGGTCAGGAACACGGCAGGGATGTCCACTATCACCACTGCTATTCAACATAGTATTGGAAGTCCTAGCCACAGCAATCAGACAACAAAAAGAAATAAAAGGCATCCAAATCGGCAAAGAAGAAGTCAAACTCTTACTCTTTGCAGATAATATGATACTTTATGTGGAAAACCCCAAAGACTCCACCCCAAAACTGCTAGAACTCATACAGGAATTCAGTAAAGTGGCAGGATATAAAATCAATGCACAGAAGTCAGTGGCATTCCTATACACCAACAACAAGACAGAAGAAAGAGAAAATAAGGAGTTGATCCCATTTACAATTGCAGCCAAAACCATAAGATACCTAGGCATAAATCTAACCAAAGAAGCAAAGGATCTGTACTCAGAAAACTATAAAATACTCATGAAAGAAATTGAGGAAGACACAAAGAAATGGAAAAATGTTCCAGGCTCATGGATTGGAAGAACAAATATTGTGAAGATGTCAATGCTACTTAGAGCAATCTACACATTCAATGCAATCCCCATCAAAATACTATCCACTTTTTTCAAAGAAATGAAACAAATAATCCTAAAATTTGTATGGAACCAGAAAAGACCCCGCATAGCCAGAGGAATGTTGAAAAAGAAAAGCAAAGCCGGCGGCATCAAAATTCTGGAATTCCAGCTCTATTACAAAGCTGTCATCATCAAGACAGCATGGTACTGGCACAAAAACAGGCACATAGATCAATGGAACAGAATGGAGAGCCCAGAAATGGACCCTCAACTCTGTGGTCAACTCATCTTTGACAAAGCAGGAAAGAATGTCCAATGGAAAAAAGACAGTCTCTTCAACAAATGGTGTTGGGAAAATTGGATAGCCACATGCAGAAGAATGAAACTGGACCATTTCCTTACACCACACACAAAAATAGACTCCAAATGGTTGAAATACCTCAATGTGAGACAGGAGTCCATCAAAATCCTAAAGGAGAACACAGGCAGCAACCTCTTCAACCTCAGCCAAAGCAACTTCTTCCTAGAAACATCGCCAAAGGCAAGGGAAGCAAGGGCAAAACTGAACTATTGGGACTTCATCAAGATAAAAGACTTTTGCAAAACAAAGGAAACAGTCAACAAAACCAAAAGACAACTGACAGAATGGGAGAAGATATTTGCAAATGACATATCAGATAAAGGGCTAGTATCCAAAATCTATAAAGAACTCATCAAACTCAACACCCAAAGAACAAAGAATCCAATCAAGAAATGGGCAGAAGACATGAACAGACATTTTTCCAAAGAAGACATCTGAATGGCCAACAGACACATGAAAAAGTGCTCAATATCTCACGGCATCAGGGAAATCCAAATCAAAACCTCAATGAGATATCACCTCACACCAGTCAGAATGGCTAAAATTAACAAGTCAGGAAACGACAGATGTTGGCGGGGATACGGAGAAAGGGGAACCCTCCTACACTGTTGGTGGGAATGCAAGCTGGTGCAGCCACTCTGGAAAATAGTATGGAGGTTCCTCAAAAAGTTGAAAATAGAGCTACCCTATGATCCAGCAATTGCACTACTGGGTATTTAGCCCAAAGGTACAAAAGTAAGGATCAGAAAGGATACATGCACCCCAATGTTTATAGCAGCAATGTCTACAATAGCCAAACTGTGGAAAGAACCAAGATGTCCATCGACAGATGAATGGATAAAGAAGAGGTGGTATATATATACAATGGAATATTATGCAGCCATCAAAAGGAATGAGATCTTGCCATTTGCAACGACGTGGATGGAACTGGAGGGTATTATGTTGAGCGAAATAAGTCAAACAGAGAAAGACATGTATCATATGACCACTGATATGAGGAATTCTTAATCTCAGGAAACAAACTGAGGGTTGCTGGAGTGGGGGGTGGGGTGGGAGGGATGGGGTGACTGGGTGATAGACACTGGGGAGGGTATGTGCTCTGGTAAGTGCTGTTAATTGTGCAAGACTGTTGAATCTCAGATCTGTACCTCTGAAACAAATAATGCAATATATGTTAAAAAAAAAAAAAAGAAGAAGAAGAAGAAGGTAGCAGGAGGGGAAGAATGAAGGGGGGGGAATCGGAGGGGTAGATGAACCATGAGAGACAATGGACTCTGAAAAACAAACTGAGGGTTCTAGAGGGGAGGGGGGTGGGAGGATGGGTTAGCCTGGTGATGGGTACTGAGGAGGGCACATTCTGCATGGAGCACTGGGTGTTATGCACAAACAATGAATCATAGAACACTACATCTAAAACTAATGATGCAATGTATGGGGATAATATAAGAATTAAAAAATTTAAAAAAAAAGTAGATGTATGCACAATTGGGTAAGTTGTTGCTTGTGATTCTGATGTTAGCATGAATATGAGGGCAGAGGTGTAGTTAGCTGCAGAGGACATTTTGTAGTAAAAGTCTCACTTCTGGGCTTCATGTTTAAGTCTATTTTTTCCCAGTGTCAATCATAACTTCCCATGTCCTCTATTTTCATAAAGCACTATAAAAGGATAAATCCTATTACATAATGACAAAGCATAATGCAATTTTTCTGAGTCAAGATAGTAAATTTTGTGAAAAAATTCTGGTATTTGAAGGCCTATCTTCAAGTTTTAGCCCTAGCTTGAGTAAATATGGACAATTTATTTAATCTCTCCATGCCTCAGTTTCCCCAACTGCCAAACCAGGATGCTAGTAGTATCTTACTGGGTCCTTGTGAGGAGTATAAGATTAAAAATACCTAAAACCTTCCAACAATGCCTGGTACACAGTCAACCCCATGTTTAAACTTTGATCATTATTGTTATTTTATTATTAAACTTTAATATAGGTATCCACCTCTAAGTAAGAATATGGATGCATTTTTTTTCCTGAGCTGTTATGGTATATTTAAAACATATAAACAACATGTGTTAGCATTTTTAAGGTGTGCATTTATGACTCAGAAAGTGATAATAAAAAGGAATACAGTGTAGTGGCGTTGAAGTGTCCTAAATCTGGCTTACGTTATTAATCCCATCACCTGTAGGCTTAGTGAGGGCAGGACAATTGCAATATCACATTATTTGAAATAAGTTCAACTGGCTTTACATGAATCAGCTGATAATTCTGCTGTGTAATATTGTTGGTGTGATAAGCCTCAGAATTTCTAATGCTTACATTTTCAAAATTTTCCTATTTTAATTCCCACTATCCTGTTTTAAATTCTTCCCCTTTCAAAGCTAACGTTTCTTTTTTTTCTTTACTTTTTTTTTTAAGATTTTATTTATTTATTTGAGAGAGAGAGAGCACAGAGGAAGAGGGAGAAGCAGACTCCCTAATGAGCAGAGAGCCCAGCATGGGGCTCAATCCCAGGACCCCAAGATCATGACCTGAGCCAAAGGCAGATGCTTACCTGACTGAGCCACCCAGGTGCCCCACAATCTCATTTTTTATTCATCTGTCTTTGTAATTGTTTTCCAATCTGAGTTTCAGCTCCCTTGCTCTTCTAAGGCCCAAAGTGCCTGAAGGGCATTTCTTCACGCCTTGGAGGAGTCCTATACCTAGTAAGGGAATGTAAAGAACGTACATAAAACAGCCAGTACATCTTTGGATCAGCAAGAAGGTGGCCCAATACTCATGAGCTATCCCTCTCCACAAAAGAATCTCATGGACTGATCTGTTCTTTCACTCGTTCATATATCCATTTAACAAATACTTACTGAAATCTATTCCATGCCAGGTACTGTGTTGGGCACTCTCACGTTGCCTTCCCAATAATACTATCTATTAGCAATACTATTTTTATCCGTTAGCAATAATCATGCTTTGGATAATCCTCATTGGCTATGATACTGTTACTGGGCAAAGCAAAGCAGACAGTACTGTGTACTGTTATCATCTCCAATTTATACACAAAGAAGCTAAGATTCAGAGGTTTTAGGTAACTGCCCTGAGATGGTAAGTGTTAGACACATCTTACTGAGTTTTTCCATGAATAATAAGCCTGCCAGATAATATTCATACAAGAGTAGAGCAGGCCATCATTCACTCACTCATTCATACCTGCATTTATCTGTGTTGTTGTTGTTCTGCAGAAGTTAATTGTATGCCCAGCCTTGGGCTAGGTATTAGGAGAAAGTCTGCTTTTAGAAAAAAGGGCAGTATTTCTTACCAGTGCTCATGCTTTATGTATGTTAACTCACCTAGTTCAAGAATGGGCTGGCCAAGTTTTGGTCCAGAAGACTAAATAAAATAGTTCTGTGGATCTGGGTCAAGTCTAATATCCTATACCGTTTGGGCCTGATTGCTGGGGTTCAGTCCCTCTTTTTGAATAATGCTCCTTGAATTGTTGTAAGCCTTAGATAAATTTTCAGAGTTCTAAAAAAGTTGACTTTGACAACTTTTGTTCTTGTTCTCCTTGGTTTAATTGAAGAGCAGAATTCTGCAGGTCTTTACTCCATCATGCCAGAATTCCCTCCCTGTTATGGTTTTAAACTCACTTCTCATATTTGCGTTTTTGTCTCATTCTTTGTGATCAAGTTCATGTTATCCTTCCATTGCAGTAACTGAGTCTTGGCTCTAATTTGTTTTGTAATAGTTGAATATCTCCGTTGCGGAGGTGGTGCTACCGTGTTTAGTCCATCTTCCTAGAAATCATGTTGCTAAATCCCCGTATTGATTCCCGCTCTTTGTTTAAAGACCATTTTAGGGACACCTGGCTGGCTCAATCGGTAGAGCATATAACTCAGTCTCGGGGATGGAAGTTCAAGACCCACGTTGGGTGTAGAGATTACTTAAAATTTTTAAAAATCTTAAAAAAAATACAGACTATTTTAGAAAGGTGGACCCCTTGTTACTTCTTGTATATATACCTGGTGCAGAACTTAGGAAAAAGATGAAGTGATTCCTAATATCCTTTTATGTTAGTCCTGGTGTTATTCCTTGTAGATAGTGTAACTTATATAGAAAAGAATGACACCTGTCTGCGCTTTGTTCTTTGGACCTAGATTTACAGAGGAAAAGTTATCCCAGGAAGAAGTACTTAAAAAATATTTGTTACCATATGAAGGTAAGAACCCCAAGCTGAAGATAAGAAAGCTATGCTTTTAAAACCAACTGCCTTAGTTGACTGCTACTCTGACTTAATTTTCCTTTTATTATAACTAATTTCTTAATAAACTCCTATGTAGAAATTTTAGTTTGGCCTCTGGTGTACTACCAGCATATAGTGGAAGGATCTTATAAATTCATATTTGGGTACTAAGGGGTGTACCATAAGCCCTAAGCTCAATGTAAGAGACAAAACAAATCAGAGCTTCCAGGGAAAGGTTTATCTTTCAGAGCAAAAGTAAGGGTAGAAGGTCCACCATGCCTCATATAGATGATTCCCCTGGTAACCTTGGAACATTGGAAGTTCTTATAAGAAAACCTAGATTTTTTACTTACATAGATATAGACTAACTGCCCTTATCCCTGACCTCCCTGCCCAATTGCAGGCTGGATTGGAGTCCCCCTGATGGATCCCCACCTCACTTTGTGCCTATTCCATATTCTCTATTATCCCTTCCTTAACCCTACAAACTACAGGATTTTGACTTGCCTTTGTTATCTCAATATCTAGGACAAAACTTGGTGCTAATAGATGCTCAATAAATTGCTTGTGGAACTTTTTTTTTTTTTTTAGCTTTCCTCTTATTTGTTCAGACTTCCTCCCATTACTTCCCAAAAGTCTGCCAAGCTTCATTATTCATTTCAGTGGGATTTTCCAAGGCTATGTAGTTCAACTCATCTGACTTTAAGATTTATTATACTACCATCTAGATCTCTTTTCCCACTGGCACTTTATCTTGACTCAGCTTTTCCTATAAAACACACTAATATTGTTTTTTCTTCCCTTAGCAAGGATCATATTGATGGATTTATGCTTCCTGAATCAATTTCCTCTTCATCCATTTTCTGCTTCTTGTCTTTCTTCTTTTTAATACTGCTGAAACTATACATAAGTTATCACAAACTCTTAGTCTCTAAATAAATAGTTTATTTCCTCATCTTCCATAATTTTAAACCTTATTTCATATTACTCATCTAACTCATTCTCTTAAAGCTTCTCCCAGGTCTGCAAAACTCTTCTCATGCTTGAATCTACAGCTGCTTTGTGAGAGCTCCCTTTTCTGTGTGCTGTAGTCAACACCCCTCACAAACAGCTCAGCCTCACCGGAGCATCTGTGACATTAATCAGCTATGATAAAAGAACCACTTAAATCAGGATGGAGAGCAGGTGGCCACTTTCCTGTGATTTGCTCACCTGCTTAGATGGTTTGGATCCTGAAATACTTCTCTCAATGCAAATTCTATTCCTTACCAACCACCTTATGTCTAATTTAAGCCCTATGTTGTTATTGTGTACAACACTGTTATTTTATACAGTGACCATAACTCTGCCTGGGGTCACTGTCTAG
>NW_023270825.1:54996598-55079948 GCF_011800145.1 Mirounga leonina | reverse complement strand
TTTCTTTCTTTCTTTCTTTCTTTCTTTCTTTCTTTCTTTCTTTCTTTCCTTCTTTCTTTCTTTTTCTTTTTTTCTTCTTTCTTTTTCTAAGTTAAGCTCTATGCCCAACATGGGGCTTGAACTTACAACCCCTGAGATCAAGAGTCACAAGCTCATCCAAATGAACCAGCCAGGTGCCCCATCTACTCCTGCTCAAACTTTGTGAGCTACTACACATAGCAGTGTGTATGGATGATGTGGATTCCAGCTTCAGTTTTGCTAGGAACCATACCTACCTCCTCCCTTTCTCTCCCTTTCTTCCATTCTTCTGACACTCCTTTCCCTCTGCTTTCTTCCCTCAGTCCCCTTCATCACTCACAGATCTAGCCTGAGCGTAGCTTTACCCATTCCCCTCCTTGGTTGGTATTCACCTTCTCTTCATTTTTCATGACCTCAAATTGCTTTACATTTTACTTTCTTTGTTGCTTGCTCTTAAAACAGTATCTGACCCAGTAATGTCATTCGGTAATATCAACTTCTATTATTATTTTACTTCTACCCATTCCAAACCCTGGGAAGACCCAAGATCTAAGATTTACTCTGACATCAATTATCTGTGCTGTGTAGCTTAGCTCAAGTCATTTCTTCGTCTTTTACCAAAATGTGTGTGTGGTGGGGGTGGGGAGTTGGCACAATGTCTAAAACTATTTACTGGCATTTGGGGATGCCATGTAAATTCCTACTACAGGTTTTGGGTCTTTTTTTTTTTTTTTGAGGGGGAAAGGGGGGGGGGGGGGGGGGGGGGGGGGGTTGGCAAGACAGGGACAGACGGAGAGGGAGAAAGAGAATCTCAAGCAGGATCCCTGCCCAGTGTGGAACCCAAGGTGGGGCTCGATCTCACAACCCTGAGATCATGACCTAAGCCAAAATCAAGAGTTGGACACCTAACTGACTGAGCCACCCAGGCACCCCTTTTCTGGTCTTTTTGTGCTCATCTTTGCCTTCCAACTTTGATTTTCTGTTTAATACACAGAGCTTACCTCATTCATATATCTTCCCTATCCAGTGCAAAGCATCATATTGTTTTCCTTTGGTCTCTTAAAAATGTTCCACCCATGTAGTCCCTTGCACGACTGACACATTTTGGTATGCCTGTGCGCCCAATTTAATCAGGTGCCTTGAGGACCCAGTCTATTTTATGAGCTAAGTGCACACAAGCATACACAGAGATATACATATTCATGCTCACACCCCCATGAATGAAAAATTTTCCTTAAGTGCAGAATAATTAGTCAGAATCTAAGACCTTACAGCAAGTTAAAACAGAAGACCAAACAAAGCACAAATTTACAACTGTATCATAAAAAACCTTGCACGTTCATAAAAAATTCTGCCAGCCCAAGGACTGTTCAATTAGACTCTTTGGTGGTAGAATTTATTCTAAATAAAACCTCACCTCCATGCTGTGCCATTTCTACATAAGAATTGGAGAGAACTATGCAGATCCTGCACCTGTTGAGTTATACAGAAAATCTACAGGAAACCAAGAGTGCAAGTGCATGTGATTAAGTACAAAAGATTAGAATAAAAACCATAGGTGGCTATGGTTTCTGCTGTTCTTCTAACTCTCCATGCTCTTGTACATCATATATCATTAGTGGGCAAAAATCACATAATGACAAATTACCAGCCTTGTGCTTAAAGTTCTTAGACAATGCATATAATGTGAACCTCTATGGCTATTCTCAGCATACAAAATGATTAAGCCAAACAGAAAGGTTATCACGTCGCGCTTATGAATTTTGGTAACTTGTGGCCTTGTGTTACACATGTCTGTGATTCTGGAGAGCAGATTTAGGTTCAGCTTGGTGGCAGCTCCTGCAGGCGCTAATCAGGAGAGCTGCTGTGACTAAAACTGAAGTGGAAGTTGCAGCTGCTTGGGAGATGATTTTCATTAAAGC
Source organism: Mirounga leonina (assembly GCF_011800145.1). NCBI lineage: Eukaryota > Metazoa > Chordata > Mammalia > Carnivora > Phocidae > Mirounga > Mirounga leonina. Next base: position 55,078,008 of record NW_023270825.1, on the reverse strand, counting down.
TGCCTGTCAGTGTCAACAGAGAATCCAGACTGGATTTTAGAAACAAAATGTGACATTTGCAAGGGACTTGGGCACAGTATTCAGAATTTTCTCATGGTGACCTTGTATCTTTTTACCAAGAGTGGAAATAAAATCTTTAAGCAATAATGACATAAAATTCACCCTGTAACATACTGGTTAAATGTGAACATTTCCATTATTTCCTTCTGTCTAATAATTATAATATATATATGGAGATTTTGCCATTAAATATAGACCTCTTCAGCATTTAAAAATGAATTCAGCTATTGAGAGATTAGAGTATTATCCCTCAGTTGTGTTAAAGTAATGAAATTGTGAGTAATGAAGTACATGTAAAAATATTGGTAAAAATTTGTGGTTTATTTAAGGACAAAGGTTAATCTTAAATTTATATATCACTGTACTTCTTTCCTTGGTTTTAAAAAAAAGTAGCTCTATTTATACAATTCTTTCTAGGAAGTTAATAGATGCGTAGAAAAAAAAACCCATGACTTTCAGGAAACCTCTAATAGATATAAGAATTTCTTTGGCCAATAAGATATTTAAAGACATTTATTAAGTCATATTATCTTGGTTATTTTAGTGTTAGTGTACAGATTTTGGGTGATAAGATGATGTCTATAAAATGATATAATTCTTTTGTTAAAATAAAGGTAGTGCTTAGAAACTAGGTTGATAAATAAAGACAGGAAGTATTATTTTCCAAAGGAAATAAAGTGATGATGAGTCACAGAAGTGCTGTATTATGGGGTGCCTGCATGCCTAAGTTGGAGAAGTGTGCAAGTCTTGATCTTGGGGTCGTGAGTTGGAGCCCCACGTTGAGTGTAGAGATTACTTTAAAAAATAAATAAACTTGGGGCGCCTGGGTGGCTCAGTTGGTTAGGCGACTGCCTTCGGCTCAGGTCATGATCCTGGAGTCCTGGGATCGAGTCCCGCATCGGGCTCCCTGCTCGGCAGGGAGTCTGCTTCTCCCTCTGACCCTCCCCCCTCTCATGCTCTCTCTATCTCAGTCTCTCTCTCAAATAAATAAATAAAATCTTTAAAAAAATAAATAAAAATAAATAAATAAATAAATAAACTTAAAAAAAAGTTATGTATTGTAATATTATAATAATGGTATTTGGCTTCAGGCTTTAAAAAATCCCCCTTCCCTTCATTGCTTTACCCCAACAAATACATTATTTCTTTAGTTGCATGTATATTATATTTGATTTTTTAAATAAGCTTAATTTATTTGAGAAGTAGAGAAGAAATATCTTAATCCAAGACTATTTCATGCCATCTTGCATCCTAGCCTATTGGACATTCCTCCTATGCCTTTGAGAGTAACTAATTAAGCCACATCTTTGACATACACCTTGTGCTCAATAAATATTAGTTTACAACATGAATTTTTCTAGTTTCCACTACCTCAATCTATGATCCTTATTAGGCTGTGTTCCAAAATACAGAAAATCTGAATATTTGGAAGATTTTGCAGCAGTGCCAGATAAGAAACACACTTGTAAATTTAAATTGTCGACCAGAAAAATTTAAATTGTTGTTAACAACATATATTTTTAATTATATCTTTTTAGACAAGTGCAATAAAATGCTTCTTATTTTAGTTACTGGGGTCTAAACTGTTTTTTTTTTTTTTCTTAATAATCAAAAGGAAAAATGAAATCGAAACACAGAATCCATGAAAAGAAGTGTTAGTTTTTAGTTACCTTTCAAATTGCCATCAACGGGCACTAGCTAAGGACATTACTATCTTAGAACATACGAGCATGTGTTCTTCAAACACAGAAATATACTGGTATGAAATCTCTCAAGGTAATATAAATCCTAGGGGAGACATAAATTTATTAAGGAAGGAAAGAAAAAAAAATGGTACTGCTTGCTAAGACAAAGCTGCCAAAAAGCAATAGAATTTGCCTATCCCCATTCACGAGATTGACCCCTCTGCTTGCAGGTGCCAAATGGTAAGTTCTTAATGTGTATGTGTCATTTGAATGTGTGTGCATAACAAGTGAATATAAACACGAGTTTTCAAATTAAATTACCAAGTCCCTACAGAGTGCTAGTCATTATATCAGCTCTCCCACTTCAATCTGAGAATAATTCATGTAGGCTTAATAATACTCACTACAGGCAGTGCCTGGGTGGCTCAGTCGTTAAGCATCTGCCTTTGGCTCAGGTCATGATCCCAGAGTCCTGAGATCGAGCCCCGCATCGGGCTCCCTGCTCTGCGGGAAGCCTACTTCTCCCTCTCCCACTCCCCCTGCTTGTGTTCTCTCTCTCGCTGTGTCTCTCTCTCTGTCAAATAAATAAACAAAATCTTTAAAAAAAAATAATAATAATACTCACTACATGGTAACTGCTCCCAAATTATCAGTTGTTCTCTTCAGTTCCACACACCGACTTCTGTTATCTAGACCAGGGTTTTCTAATTCAGTATCCTACCCTTGTTTGCCCTTCTAACGAATATATTTATTCCCAATTTTATTCCGCCTCTTTCCCTTCATAACATGCTGGTTCACTATAGGTGCATAATTATACAATCTGAAACAGAATTTTGAAATAAAGTTTTCATATGTTAAAATCTCTCTCTTCTCACGCTGAGACTGAGGCAGTGAGTAATGTGAAAATGTCAGACACTATGACAGGGTCGGTTCATGCATTATCTCCCCAAATGGACCTGACATGGAGCTGCATTTTCTGTACATCCTGAAGACTGGCTATGTGTGAAAATCTACACTTACAATTAATGTCCTTATTATAGAGTTTCTATACGCATCATATATATATGACGGTGAATAGACTTTTCACACCTATAATTTAATTATATTTTGGACTGTATGAAAAAAGTCCTTACCTAACCTGATGAACTTGTGTCAATATTATAGAAATTTTAAGGGTGCCTGTGTGGTTCAGTAAGTTACGTGTGTGCCTTCAACTCAGGTCATGTTCTCAGGGTCCTGGAGTCGAGCCCCTCATCAGGCTCCCGCCTCAGCGGGGAGTCTGCTTCTCCCTCTCCTTCTCCTTCTGCCCCTACCCCCCCTGCTCTTGCTGATGCTCTCTCTCCCTCTCTCTCAAATAAATCAATAAAATCTGTAAAAAATCAATTAAAAATATTATAGAAATTTTAATTGGAATTCTTTGGTTCCTTTTATTGAAGAACTCCTGTAGTTAAGAATTTGGGTTTTTTTGGTCCCTTTTATTCTTTGTTTGCTTTGTTTCTTAAATTCCACATGTGAGTGAAATCATATGATATTTTTGTTTCTCTAGTAATTCTATTTTTAATTTTTTGAGGAACCTCCATACTGTTTTCCACAGTGGCTGCACTAAGTTGCATTCCTATCAACAATGTACGAGATTTCCTTTTTCTCCACATCCTCACCAACACTTTTTATTTCTTGTCTTTTTGATTCTAGCTATTCTGACAAGTGTGAGGTGATATTTCATTGCAGTTTTGATTTGTATTTCCCTGATGATTCGTGATGTTGAACATCTTTTCATGTGTGCTATTTGTTGGCCATTTGTATGACTTTTTTTTTTTTTAAGATTTTACTTATTTATTTGACAGAGAGACACAGCAAAAGAGGGAAAACAAGCAGGGGGTAGGGGGAGAGGGAGAAGCAGGCTTCCTGCAGAGCAAGGACCCCAATTCAGGGATCAATCCCAGGACCCTGGGATCATGATCCAAGCTGAAGGCAGACGCCTAAAGACTGAGCCACCTAGGTGGTCCCATTTGTATGTCTTCTTTGGAAAAATGTCTATTCAGGCGTTCTGTCCACTTTTAACAAGTTATTTGTTTTGGGGTCTTCAGTCATATAAGTTGCTTATGTATTTTGGATATTACCTCCTTATCAGGTATACCATTTGCAAATATCTTCTCCCATTTGGTAGGTTGCCTTTTTGCTTTGTCGATGGTTTTCTTCACTGTGCAAAAGCTTTTTATTTTGATGGAGTCCCAATAGTTATTTTTGCATATGTTTCCTTTGCCTGAGGAGATATATCTAGAAAAATGTTTCTATGGCCAATGTCAAAGAAATCACTGCCTATGTTTTCTTCTAGGAATTTTATGGTTTCAGGTCTCACATTTACATCTTTCATCCATCGGGGTTTATTTTTGTATATGGTGTGAGAAAGTGATCCAGTTTCATTCTTTTGCCTGTAGCTGTCCATTTTTCTTTTTTTTTTCCTTTTTTAAATTATGTTATGTTAATCACCATACATTACATCATTAGTTTTTCATGTAGTGTTCCATGATTCATTGTTTGCGTATAACACCCAGTGCTCCATTCAGTACGTGCCCTCTTTAATACCCATCACCAGGCCAACCCATCTCCCCACCCACCTCCCCTCTAGAACCCTCAGTTTTTTTCCCAGGCTGTCCATTTTTCTTAACATCATTTGGTCTTTTTCCCATTGTATATTTTGCTCCCTTTGTCATAGATTAATTGATCATATAAGTGTGGGTTTATTTCTGGGCTCTATATTCTGTTTCATTAATTTGTCTATTTTTGTGCCAGTAACATACTGTTTTGACTTACTTTGTAGTAAAAAACTTTGTAGTATATCTGGAAGTCTGGGATGTGTTACCTCCAGCTTTGTCCTCCTTTCCAAAGACAAGATGTTTTGGCTACTTGGAGTATTTTGTGTTTCATATAAATTTTACTAGTATTTGTTCTAGGTCTATGTAAAATGTTGGTGTTCTGATAGGGATTGCATTAAATCTGTAGATTGCTTTAGATAGTATAGACATTTTAGCAATACTGGTTCTCCAAATCCATGAGCAAGGATTATCTTTCCATGAGTTTGTGTCATCTTCAATTTCTTTCACCAGTGTTGTACAGTTTTTGGAGTATATGTCTTTCACCTTCTTGACTAAGTTTATTCTTAGGTATTTTATTCTTTTTGGTGCAATTGTAAATAAGATGTTTTCTCAATTTATTTTTTCACTGCTTCATTTTTAATGTATAGACATGCAACAGATTTCTGAATATTAATTTTATATCCCATTTGTAGAGTTTTTAATGATCAAAAGTTATTGGTTATTGTTTAAATCATTAAATTATTATGTACATTAAAATATATTAGATTTAGGAAGAATATTTTCAGTGGGATCTCCTAAGTACACATTAATATTTCTAATTCTATATCTCAAAACTCATGATAAAAACAAATAACAGTCACATTTAAACTTTAAAATTCAAATTTTCTGCTGATTGATACCCTGACCTATTATTTAAAAGAAAACCAGTATCTCCAATATATTTTTCTACAAACATCTTGGTAGAGTTTTAATAGTCAATAAATATATGAAAAGTGAATATCAAGAGGAGATGGAGGGAAGGGAAAGACATTAAATAATATAATGATGCATATTTGGCAGGAAGATAAATCTGAAAATTTTCTATTTCTGTATACTTATATTCTGCTGAAAACATTAACTTGTGTTTACATGGAACAGTTGGAAAAAATTCTGCTGGCATAATATTCAAACTTCAAAAACAAATTGTTGACCAGGTGACTAGCAATAATTTTCAGTACATTTGAACTTTAATATCTGAAAAGCCTCACTGGAACTTTATACCACTAATTATGATGGAGAAGAATTCTTGAATTCAAATGGCAGCAAACGTATGTTAAAAATGACTAATACAGCAAATATGCAATAGTAACCCCCATATTACTCCCTCTATTCCTCCCTCTCTCTCTCTCTCTCTCTCTCTCTCACACACACACACACAGTCAATCATTATGTTGGGAATATGTTTTTTAAAAGTCTAATTAACCATTTTTACCTTACACATAACAATTTTTTTCAATAATAAAATCGTGGTAGTTAGATAATTATCATTTTACTGACATTTAGGCAACAAAGTTTAAGTAAAATTAAAATATCAACCCTCTGTACCCTAAAGGAATAAACAACTCTTGTAAAATTTACCAAATTTCTCAATTTAGTAAAAATAATGGTGTGGTGAATTTTATGTAGAATTATAGATATTGCTATATAGATTATAAGGAAAACCTTCACAAATAGAGTGGTGGAGAAATAAGATAAGAAGGAAAAAGGAAGTTATCTAAAGAATAAAAACATGTACAGGAAATCAAATATATGTAGAAGGTCAGTAAACACCATGTGGTGGAAGAAAATGGTATTTTCAGACAATGCATGGATTTAAATTCAGGACATCTACTTTATTTTGTTGTAATTCCGGTATAGTTGACATACAGTGCTATATTAATTTCAGGTGTACAATATGGTGATTCGAAGCTTCCATAAATGACCCTGTGCTCATCACGACAAGTACACTCCTTAATCCCCATCACCCATTTCACCCCCCCCACCCCCCCCACCCACCACCTCTGGTAACCATCAGATTGTTCTTTATAGTTAAGAGTCAGGATATCTAGGTTGCAATTTTAGTTCCTGAGAGGGCCAATTCTAGAATGGTTGAATAATAACCTCCAAAAGTCCACTCCTCCATAAAAGCAATGAGAACAATTGAAAATATTTCAAAATCAACAAATTTTGAAACCAACGTTTTCAGAACTTTGGAAATCAACTAAAGACCTGTGACAATTTAAAGTGTATTTGTTTAGGGGCACCTGGGTGGCTCAGATGGTTAAGCATCTGCCTTCAGCTCAGGTCGTGATCCCAGAGTCCTGGGATCGAGCCCCGCATCGGGCTCCCTGCTCAGCGGGAAGCCTGCTTCTCCCTCTGCCTCTGCCTCTCTCTCTCTCTCTCTCTCTGACTCTCATGAATAAATAAATAAAACATTAAAAAGAATAAAAATAAAAAAATAAAGTGTATTTGTTTATTCAAGAAAAGTGGCTGAATCTCAATAAGAGCAGCAAACTTACATCTTTTACACCTTTATCTCATTCCCCATCTCCCCAGCTCTGCAGTAGCCTTAAAAACTAACAGCATGTTACCTACAAATGCTATGAAAAACCAGCCATTTGGAAGTTACTGGATAAAACAAAATGGGATTATAGCTTCCCCCAAGTCCCAGAGAATTGTCACTATTTGATCTGACCTGTCTGGCAGCTACTTAAAAGCTCCATTCTCAAGGGATGCCTTTATTTGATCTGATTCAGGGCCTACTCTGTGAAAACCACTCTATCCTCAGGACATTTATGAAAAACAATTAGTAGTAATTGTTTGTCATCATAGCTGCCTGGGTAGCATTACCAGTTAGGGCTAATAAGAGGCTAACGAAAACCATTAAAGAATGGGGCTCCTGAGTGGCTCAGTAGGTTAAGTGGCCAGCTCTTGATTTCAGCTCAGGTCAAGATCTCAGGGTCCTGGGATTGAGCCCCGCATAGGACTCTGAGCTCAGCGGGGCATCTGCTTGAGGATTCTCTCTCTCCCTCTTCCTCTGCCCCTCCCCCTGCTCGAGCTTGCTCTCTCTCTCAAATAAATAAATAAATTATATATATATAAAAAACTGGGAAATGACATGTCCATAGGGGCTTAAAAATGCCAACATATTCCTGGGAATCTAGAAAGTCACATTCATATGCTGAGTGGTGAACATACTAAGGAAAGACCTGAGAAGGTCCTAATCTCTGACCACTAGTTGATGTAAAGGTTGTGCACAAGCTAAAAGTGAATACTAAGGCAGACTTGTGAACTTCTTGCCAGAGCATTTAAGGAATACCTCAATACAAACATAGCACTCCTCAGCAATGTCTGGGAGATTTACTGGTCCAAAGTATTGAAGGAAATATCTTTCAATCATTAGCTACCACTAACTAAAGTAGCAGAGACTTCAGTAGCACATATGGCAAAGAATACATACTCTTCAGACTAAGTCCAGCAAAGTAACCAAATAAACAGCAACAATAACAAACCCTAGGGAAGAGAGGACAATATGATTTTCAGAGTTGGAATGTTGCACTATTTAAAATGTCCATTTTTCCAACAACAAAATATATGACGTGCAAAGAAAAGAATCAGCAAAGTATGAACCATGCACAGGAATAAAAGCAGTCAATAGATAATGCCCCTAAGAAATCCTAGAATTTGTACTTACTAAACAAAGACATTAAATCAGCCATTTTAAATATGGTCAAGGAACTAAGAGAAATCTTGCATGAAGAACAGAAGGAAAGTATGAGAAAGATGTCTTACCAATAAAAGATATCAATAAAAAGATAGAAATTATAAAAAAAGAATCAAGTAGAAATTCTGGAGTTGAAAGTACAATAACTGAAATAAAAAATTCACTAGAGTAATAACAGCAGATGTGATCAGGCAGCATAAATCAATTTAAAAGCAGGTCCACTGTGATTATCCCGTTTGAGAAACTGGGGAACAAGAATGGAGAAAAAAATGAACAGAGCCTCAGAAACCTGTGGGACAGCCTGAAGCATACCAACATGCATATAATGGAAGATCCTTAAAGAGAAGAAGAGAGAGAAGGAATATTTGAAGGAATACTGGCTGAAAACTTCCCAAAATTTAATGAAAAACATGAATCTGCACATCTAAGAAGATTAGTAAACTCCAAGTAAGATAAACTCAAGATCGACATGTAAATACATCATAATCAAACACTTGCAAAACAAGTACAAAGAGAGAACTTTGAAAGTAGAAAAAAAAAAAGTCACTCATCACATACAAAGGATTTTCAATAATATTGACAATTGATTTTTCAGAAACCATAAAGGGTAGAAGGCAGTGTGATGATGTACTCAAAGTGCTGTAAGAAAAGATACTGACAGCCCAAGAATCCTACATTCTGAAAAACTATATTTTACAAATTAAGGAGAAATTAAGAATTCCAAGATAGGGTGCCTGGGTGGCTCAGATGGTTAAGCGTCTGCCTTTGGCTCAGGTCATGATCCCAGGGTCCTGGGATGGAGTTCCGCATCGGGCTCCCTGCTCCTTGGGAGCCTGCTTCTCCCTCTGCTTCTCTCTCTCTCTCTCTGTGTGTCTCTCATGAATAAATAAATAAAATCTTAAAAAAAAAAAGAATTCCAAGATAAAAAATGAGAATTTATTGTTAGCAGAAATGCCCTGGAAGGGAATTCTTCAGGCTATAATGAAAGGAAACTTGGGACGCCTGGGTGGCTCAAGTCACGATCCCAGAGTCCTAGGATCGAGTCCTGAATGGAGCCCTGCATTGAGCCCCCGCATCAGGATCCCTGCTCAGCAGGGGATCTGCTTCTCCCTCTCCCTCTGCTCCCCCACCACTCCACCGCTCATGCTCTTAAATAAATAAATAATTTCGAAAAAGAAAAAGAAAGAAAGAAAGGAAACTAGATATTATCTTGAATCCATACAAAAAAAATTAAGTGCACTGGTAAAGGTAATTATATAGAAAAACATAAGAGAAAGTGTAAATGTAGTTTTCATTTGTAACTCTTTTATTCTACACTCTTATTTAAAATACAACTGCATAAAGCAGTATTTTAAAAACTGCATTGATGGGGATATAATGCACAAAGATGTAATTTGTGTTGAAAACATTGTACAAAGAAAGAGGAGAGATAGAGCTATATTGAAACAATTTGTTAATATACCATTGAAATTAACTTGATATTAATCTGATTTAAATTGTCTTAAATTAAGATGTAAATTGTAATCCCAGGGCAACCACTAAGAAAATAACTCAAAAATATATAGTAAAAGAAACAGCTACAGATTTAAAATATAAAATATGAAAACGAGACAATTTAAACAATCAGATAAGCAAAATCTGAATTTAAAAATCAACCATAATTAACAACATTCTGAAATAATCACCTTACTATATTGGCGTTTACTTTCTAATCTTAAAAAAAAGGTCCACATATATTTGTAAACATAAATGTGTTTTAAATTTAACATAATAGTGTAAACCTTTTTTGGTCTTGGGTTTGGATTTGAAGTGTGTGGTAGGAAATTTTTAAAATATGTTTTCTGTATATTGTAGAATCTGTATACACGTAAACAGGCATTTTATGTTACATATGATTAAAATGTAATAAAATGGATTCCTGATATGTTCACTTATGTTAAACAGATGAAACATTTTTAAGTAATTGCTAGTGATTTCATAATCAAGCATTGAAAGTTGAAATCAAATCCGGAGTTCTAAGTATTTGCACTGACATGATTTAAAGAGCTACCAACAATATACACAGTAATTTGTATCCTTTTTCCAAGTGATTTTTATTAATCTGAAAGCAATTTAAAGAATTCTTTAACCACAAAGTCTTATAAAGTGAATTACTAAGCAAAAGCTGATATAATTTAAAATAAATTAAGTGCCCATTCAAATGCTTTTGGTCTGTGGGCACATGCAAATTTGCTTGGAGAAGTTACTTTCTCAGCATTCCCTTCACATGGGGATTTCTGTGATGTTTGTTTTCACTAAGGAGAAAATGGAAAAGCTATTTCAAAACCAGATTTGATTGCTTTGAAAACAAACAAACAAAAAGTGCTTTTTTTTTTTTTCTTGTGGCTTTGGGCTAATTGCTCTCCCTTCAAATCTCTGTTTTCTTGTTGTTTTTTTCCCCTTTATCTATTTTCAAGGTAGATTTAATGGCTTATGGGAAAAACTTGTTTAATTTACTTCCTCCCTTTGAAAAAGGTTTCCTTCCCTATCTTTTCTTTCCATACTCTCTGAAGTCTAATTTTAGTCTTAGCATGTTAAGGAATTAATAATGCACATGACTGATTTTTTTCTGATATTTTTTCAACTTTTAAGAGGTTGTGCTTAATGATCTGATCGCAGAAACGACATATCCTCATTTCAATTTTGCCTCTGAGAAAAACTATATTATCTCCAGAGAGCCATGATATAACCTTGTACATTTGGTATCTATTGCCTTGATTATACCATAGGAAGAGAGGAAAGCCCATTTTAGATAAAAAACACTTTTGAGTTAAAAAAAAAAAAGATTGTTAAGGAATTTACATAATTAATTTCAGTGATATGAAAATACAACATTGATAGGTTCATACCCACAGTAGTTGGTGTCTAACTTTAAGACCAATACTTCCTTTTCAAATATCTGTATCCAAGTGATTTCTTATGTGTTATTTTCTTACACAAAAATAATAACTAGTCCTAAGGAACACTTACTAAGACCAGACACTATTCTAGGCCCTTGGCATGTGTCAATTCCTTTAATATTCATAATTGTCTATTAAATAGATGGTATCATTACTGTATTTTACAGTAGAAAACACTGAGCTAAGGGACTGGTTAAATAGTGTGCCCCAGGATTTGACTCCCGGTCACCTCATGGTAGAGCCTGCGATTTTAACCTCTATCTATTGTTACCTATCGTTATCAATGAAAGAATTGCACTTAGTATCAAAAGTAGATAATGTTTTCTAGTGGACAAAAGATAGACACATATGTGGTATTATAAATAAGAGTAAGGATATAGACATTTACTTAGAATAATAAAATTTAGTGGATGTCAGAGTTCCTCCAATGATTAAAACTCTGTTCACCATAAAATAGTAAGTTGAAGCAAGATTTGGAAGTAGAAATTTACCAAACATACTCTCGAGGCTGGTTTATGTAAAACTGGATGCCAGATATCTAAATCTGGATTTTTAAAAGAATTTTCTTGCTGATTCAACAAAATGCAATGTAATCTTAAACAAACAAAAAGTAATGTTTTTAAAGTCCTCCAAAATGGGCTAGTAGTATTGACTTCTAAAAGAATGAAAGTTATAGTTCTCAGATATATATTAAATTAATAGTTGTGTTTGGGTCAGAGATCTTTCTGACTAAAGCATTAATTTTTGGATTTAAATGAATTTATAATTTTCCTAAAGTATGTTCAAATGAAAACAACAAGAAGCAAAATCCTATATATTTGAGGCCGTTTTAATGTTAATTTTTAACATAATTTTACATTATGCATTTATGTTATGCTAGGCATTTTTCTACGTGTTCCACAAATATTACTTCATTTCATCTTTCTACCAACTGTGTGCAGTGGCTATAGTCATCTATATTTTTTAAAATTTTTTAAAAAGATTTTATTTAGTTTTGTGTGTGTGCGTGCGTGCTCATGAGAGAGAGAGAGAGAGAAAGAGAGGGAGGGAGAGAATAAGCGGTGGGGCGGGTGGTGCGCAGAGGAAGAAGCAGGCTCCCAGAAGGGAGCCCAAGGCGAGACTTGATCCCAGGACTCTGGGATCATAATCAGCCTAAGACAGACGCTTAACCGACTGAGCCACTCAGGCGCCCCTGTCATCTACATTTTATAGATGAAGAAACTCAGAGAGTTTAAACAGCTTGCCCAATGTGGCAAACAGCTAAAATGTGGCAGACACAGGAAGATAACTTAAGATCTGGTTCCTAAATTTCTGATCATATCTGTTATCCTATATTGTGTATCTTGGGCTCTTAAAATTGTCATCAGTTATCACTCTTTCTCTCTTTCACATGCACACACAAAATAAAACAATCCAAATCTCTAAACAGGTCTCACATTTTATTGTGGGTCATATCATCCAGGGGCGTTATGAGAAGGCTGATTTGATATATGGTTAATGGAAAAGTTATATGAATAACTTGTAGAAGCAGTGGTCCCACAAGTAAGCTTGAATTACTTATTTAGTTATACTCCTAGAATCACCACACATATTTTGAGTATTAAGATTTTTTATTTCTGGGGCCCCTGGGTGGCTCAGTCAGTTGAGCATCTGCCTTAGGCTCAGGTCATGATCCTTCAGCTAAAGTCATTATCCTCGGGGTCCTGGGATAGAGCCCCGCTGGGCTCCCTGCTCAGCGGAGAGCCTGCTTCTCTTTCTCCCTCTGCCTGCCGCTCCCCCTGCTTGTGCTCTCTCTCTCTCTCTCTCTCTGTCAAAAAAATAAATAAAATCTTTAAAAAAATTTTAAAAAGATTTTTTATTTCTAAAATTATTTTCAGTAGCTTTCTTTACATCAATTGGTAATGATGTTTTAAAGTCATGGTGAATAATCAAGAAGCATTTATTCCTTTTCAAACAGAGATGGATAAATGCAATTTTGAATTAAAAACTTGCGAATCTGAAATTAATACATGTTCTCATCTTTCACCATGCACCATTCTGAGTAGATAATCATTAGGCATTTCAGACTGGACATCAAGGAAAGAGAGTGACCCTACATTCAAGTGCTTACCACTGAACTTTCTTTTTCCTGTATATTTAGGGTAGCGTTAGAACACCTAAAAACATAAATGTATGCATAAAGAGATACGTGATGATCAGCCATTTATCGTGGCTATGAGAGAATGAGAACTAATATTTTTATAACATTTCATAACTACAAGTTACTTTCTTACACTTTATATTCAAGAACCTTAAGTTACATAGGCGGCAATTTATTTTTCCCCATATTCTTGAATATAGGTGAAAATATTGATATTCATAGAACACTGTTTCTTTTACTTGTATCTTTTTTTTTCATTTACTGAGTATTTACTGAGTATCTTTAAGAAAATAATAACACTTCTGCACCTCAGTTTTTTAACCTACAGAACAGGCCTCGTAATATACACTTTTCTTACTTCAAGGCTTTCTAATACCAAGACACAACAGGAGAAAAGAAATTACATACTGCAAAGAGCTTTTCCTCATCTCAGTTTTCCCATATGAACAACATGAGCTAATGTTAAATTCCTAGAATATCACAGAAATTCTTTCTGTAACAAGAATTCTATTATATAAATGTAATATGTTATTGGCTGCTCATGAATACATTCTCAACCTAGTTTAGCAAGACTTTAAGTTATAATTTATGCAGTGTTCATATTTTTCTTTCTCTCAACATTTATATTGTAGGATTAAAATTTTAAGACATTCTACTTTTGTTTCTCGGACTTGGATTCATTCAAGGTTAAGTCTGTAATGCATTTCTGTTCTCCTTCTTACTCCTAACAGGGATTAAGAGACTGGCCAGACCTATCAGGGTTTTAAGAAGAAGCATAACTAAACAATAGCAAAGTATTTATTTTTAAGGAAAGGTAGTTTCATGCTGGTCAGATAGACAAACTCTGCCATGTAAAGCCTAAAAAGTGTTAGTCCAAAAATGGGATAATAATCAGTATGTACTGCTGTTATAGAAATAATTGATACCTCACTTTAAATTTATTACTAGTAAGCTAATTTTTTATAGCTCTGATAATTGAAACCCCTTTAAAGACACAATTTCATTAGACCATAACCCCATTAAAATGTAACCAAAGGCTTGGGTCATCATTTACTACAAATGGTTTTAATCAAAGAAGAATGCTCAGAGAGGGGCGCCTGGGTGGCTCAGTCGTTAAGCATCTGCCTTCGGCTCAGGTCATGATCCCAGGGTCCTGGGATCGAGCCCAGCATCGGGCTCCCTGCTCGGTGGGAAGCCTGCTTCTCCCTCTCCCACTCCTCCTGCTTGTGTTCCCTCTCTCGCTGTGCCTCTCTCTGTCAAATAAATAAATAAAATCTTAAAAAAAAAAAAAAAAAGAATGCTCAGAGAAACAGAAGTGGTCAGTATTTTGTGTAATGCAATAGCTCCCCCATCTTACAGACTAAAGAATATAAACTAGCATTCTTTTGATATATAATATTAACAGCATCTATATTTTATTTTTCAATTCTATTTTCTTTCCTTAACTCTTGCAAAGAAGAGAAACCTTATCATTGATGTACCTGTCCCCAAAATATCTATTATTTCTACATGATCTTCTCAGAACATAAAACCCTACAGGAAACTGCAAGTATCTCAGTGACTAGGATATTTAAAAATTATCTTGTATTCATATTTTTAACATGTGAATATCCTATGCTTTTAACATGTTCTGAGATGCTATGGATATCCTATGCTTTTTAACATGTTCTGAGAAAATGAAATTTTCATTTATTTGCTGTATGCTTTAAAAATGATGTTCTTGGGGCATCTGGGTGGCTAAGTCAGTTAAACAACCAACTCTTGATTTTGGCTCAGGTCATGATCTCAGGGTGATGAGGTGAGCCCCTTTTGGGCTCAGCACAGAGACTGCTTGGGATCTCTCTCTCCTCTCCCTCTGCCCCTACCCCCACTCACGATGGCTCTCCCTCTCTCCCTTTCAAATAAATAAATAAAATCTTAAAAAAATTAAAACGATATTCTTACTCATGGTTTTTTTCCCCTTATATTCTGATCACTTAATAACTGTATTCAGTAATTATCTCTCCAAATCAGTTTGACTCAATACTTAAATATTAAGCATTTTCAGTCTTGCAAAATAGCTAAAGAAAATATTAAGCAAATTACCTCACATCTTCTTAATAGTGATTACACAAGTAAGTCAATTAAAAATCCTAAAAATTGGGGCATCTGGGTGGCTCAGTCGGTTAAGCATCTGCCTTCCCCTCGGGTCATGATCCTGGGGTCCTGAGATCATGCCCCATGTTGGGCTCCCTGCTCAGTGGGAAGTCTGCTTCTCTCTTTCCCTCTGCCCCTCTCCCTGCTCATGAGAGCGCTCTCTCTCTCAAATAAATAATATCTTTAAAAAATAAACAAATAAAAATTTTAAAAAATAAAAATCCCCAAAATTACTTAAGACAACTCAGGTGAAAGGTTTTTTTAATTCTGAAATTCCTGAAAAATTGCATGTGAATATATTAAAATTAATATTTCTGAAATTATTTTATATAAGACATGAATTAAGATTTGTCAATTTTTAAAGTTTCATCAAGCCCTATATATTGTAGAGTTTTTCTATATTTAGCAGTATAAAACAAATGCAAATTGTATGACAGCCAGGAAAAGAATATGCCCATCACATAAAAAAATCATAATGGTGAATAGAAGGAAGGAGAATTACAGATATTTTTCATTTTATAAAGTACGTATTCAGTAGCCTACTAAATGTAAAGCAGTTTTTTTTAAAAAAAATATCTTTTAATATTACATCAAAGATGTGGTTCCATTTGGGAAAAATCACCACCTCCTCATATACACCACCACCCAGATTTGAGAATATCTGGCAGGGTATATATTGGTCAAAGCTATTGAATTTTGTTTAATAATGGAGCCATGCGAGGACACTTAGAACCCTGTAGCCAGTTATGGTCTGGAACCAGCTTGTTGGCTAGATGCAGCCAATTATGTGCATCTCTTCCCAAATCTGATTCACGGATCTCATATAGTAGATTGAAATCGCCCAAGGTTGGATCATTTAAACCATGGAGATTGGCAAAGGTTATATATCCAAATATTTCCTATCCTATCCCCTCCTGCCAAGCTGGTTGTTAAACATTTACCAATGTACTACAGCCAGTTGCAATTTTAAAGCTAGAAAATACCTTCCAGCATCAATTTTATTCTTTGGCTGTGCTCTCTGTGCAGCATTGTCCAAACTGCTGAGATTTCTCCTACTAATTCTCTGGCTCTATGATACATATACAGAAACCTAGAACTTCTATTTTTGTTTTTATACTCACAATGTCCACGTTGTTACAGAACTGTGCTTGGTAATTGAAGACCATTATCTAATATAGGAGTTCTAATCTGAAAATCTAAGATTTGTCATCTTCCATAAAATTCAATACTGGCATACATAATTTGATTCCATAGATTCTTCAGTCTTGTGAAATTAGTTCTTAAAAAGAGGAAAAATTTTAAATGAATGTACTTATCTTAAAGCTACAACTTTATTTTTTATTCAAATATACATTTGTCAATAGATACAGGGTATTAAAACTGTCTACATACTTTAAGCATTTTTATTAAAAATTAGTTTTTTTAACTTTTTAAAAAAATATTTTATTTATTTATTTGAGAAAGAGAGAGAGAACATGAGCAGGGGCAGGGGAGAGGTAGAGGGAGAGGGCGAAGGAGACTCCCCACTAAGCAGAATCCAACGTGGGGCTGGATCCCACGACCTTGGGATCATAACCTGAACCAAAGGCATATGCTTAACCAACTGAGCCACCCATGTGCCCCTAAAAGTTAATTAATTTAAGCTAAAAGCATGAGTTCAACTAGAATAGAGGGGAGAGAAAAACCAAAGAAAATAAAATTAATTCTAAATAAAATGCAGGTTTATTAAAGTGCTTTCCTTGTGCTTTTCCATTCAAATATATAGTAATTGATGGACTTCAGTATTTAACTAAAATGTGTTTTATCATTTAGACAGTTAATAAAAATTTTTTAATATGTAAATGAAATTAATGTAAAGTTGGATTATCTATTTTGTATCAATTGGCCCCACTAATATTTATTATAGTATTAACCTTAAAAACAATGGTTTTCAAAATATAGGCAGCACAGAATCACCTTGAGTTCTTGTTAAAACATTCCTAGGCTCCAACCCAGAGTTTCTCTTTCAGTAGATCTGGAGTATATCTGAGAATTTGCATTTCTAACAAGATAATGGTCCAGGGGCCATACTGTGCTAAGTACTGCTCTAAACGTACAGATCTTTTGGATGCTGACTTTATCAAGGCGAACCACCCTTACCCTGACAAATTACTTAGCTCTTTGAAACATGAGTTGAGCTGTTGCCTAATTAATAAACCTCAGCACCTTTACTTTTAGAAGTATAAAGAAAATCTGGGCGCCTGGGTGGCTCAGTTGGTTAAGCGACTGCCTTCGGCTCAGGTCATGATCCTGGAGTCCCGGGATTGAGTCCCGCATCGGGCTCCCTGCTCGGCAGGGAGTCTGCTTCTCCCTCTGACCCTCCCCCCTCTCATGTGCTCTCTCTCATTCTCTCTCTCTCAAATAAATAAATAAAGTCTTTAAAAAAAAATTTAGAAGTATAAAGAAAATCTTTTCGAGATTATTATCCTGTTGGTTCAAAACTGTCCCCTGTACATGGAGAGCAAGTAAAAACCAAAGAAAGAGGCAAACGACTTCAGATTGGTAGGTGGTAAGTTTAATAAGCAAAACACAAAACAAAAACAAAAAAACTTACGTATGAGTGTTGTCTTCGGTGGCGGCAAGACAAGTAGATCTCTACACCCACCTGCTTCTATTTGTATAGAGGCCTTAACTGGGTTCAGTCACATATACCCTCCAGATGGTCTTAATGCACATTGCTCTCTCAAGTCTGTTTCCTTGAAAATGGCTTGCAGTGTGGGAACAGTAGGCAAAACGGACATTCCAAGGTCAGTGGGTGGGTGAGGAGCCTCCAAATGCCTGAGTCCAGCTGGTTGGTCAATCAGTGGTCACATCCGCTTGATGACCTCCTCTAATATATCCACAACTAGTTGGCCCCATGATGGAAAAAAAAAAAAAAAAAAACAAATAGCTTAGATTTTCTAAAAAACAAATTGTATATTTTCTGAAACCCAGTAACTCAAACATTCATTCTGAATTTATCGTTTCCTATATTATAAAACAATTCTCCCACTATATCATTGTTTCCTCATTTATAAAGCACTTATCCTTGGAAAATCAGTTTTTGTGTGTGCTGTTAGAAGAAAAATTTGTACCTATGTGCATTCTAGTAAAATTTGTGATAATTGGTGACAGAAAAACCAAGGTGTCCTTAAAATGTTTTGTCATCTTTTTTGTTTTTTATTAGTTTTGCATTACATGTTTTATGTTGTCTTTGATTATTCAATTTTTTAAAAATATTGGCCAGCTACTAATTTGTTTGCACAAATTTTTCATAATACATCTATCACAGAAATTTGTACCCTAAAAGACAGATAGTTATATATTTTTTACTATATGCCATCATCCTCAATTTAATTAAAATATATCACTAAGAAAATATCCTCAATTTAATTAAAAATATAAAGTAAATGGCCACAGTAAAAGTAAATAATTATGTTTAGACGAGACAATATATGCTAGTTTCTGTCATGCTTCTAGAAAGAAGTCTCTTCTGCCTGGGGCTGATCCCATGTAGATAGGATCTTCTACTAACTCCTTGGATGCTGTACTCCAGCAATTTATTAACTCTTTTCTGTATTTTATGCCTTATTTCTTAATGGGATCCTTCAAAACCCTCTATCTGCACTTACGTCTTTTCATTTGAATGAATGATCCATACCCCTGTCTTAGATTTCTCATTTGCCATTTTCTCCTTGACCCACTGCAAGAAGGGGCTATCCTCTAACATTATTCCACTGAAACTGGTCTTGCTAGCATCACTAGTGATACAGTTCTCCAACCCATTTCTTGAAATTGTTTCTGTCTTTGCTTTTCCTGATATTATTTTCTCCATCTCTGTATTAAGATATATTCTTTTCCAACTTATTTCCTTCTCTTTTTTTCATCAATTCCTTGGCTATTCTATACTTCTAGGATCCATCTTTAGTCCAATGTTCTCATTTATGCACTCTCATTTAATCCCATGATTTTGTCACCTATAAATTAATGACTCCATCCCAGATTGCTTGTCTGAGCTCAATTTATATATCCAGATATCTCCTGAGAATCTCTTAAGTTCACAGATAAAACTGAATCAATTCTCATCTAACCTGGCTTTTTTCTACATCCATATATTGGTAGACTAGAGACCTTAATATATTTTTTCCTCTCTCTAGACCCACTTCTCAGAAACTTACCTGAATCTCTTCTTGGAGTCTGGCTCCCATGGTTGTTTGCTAAGTAGGTAGCAGGCCATGTTACCCCACCCCCTGAGTACAGCTGAGCTAGTCTCATCTCTCCTGGGGGTTGAAATTGAGACACAGACAGAACGTGGTATTATTTGTGGATGGGATAACTATAGCTGGGCCATGTTCTCTGGTTATCAAGCTGAAATAAAAGCTGGTCTGAAAGGAAAGTTTCATAAAAAGCCCATGTGATGAGAGCAGTAGAAATGAGCAACTATGTTACCCTAGTAAGTGTGAAAGATAGAGTAGCTCCCCTGTTTCCTCACAACTCTTAAGTTCTTCTATATATCTTTTTCTTGGAGATAAGAGATATTCCTGTAGAGATCCAATAAATTTCGATTGTAACAGCTGGGGGTCAACCTAATTTACTCTTTTACAGTGATCAAATTAGCAGTTAGGCCATATGGATATCAACTTCTTATCCACTCTTGAATCCAATCTCTTTCTCCAGTCCATAGCCATACCCTCTTATTTCTTACCTTAACTACTATAATTCTCCTTGAGAATAATTTTGTTTCTGTTTTTATTTTTTTCAATCCCTCTATCTTCCACACTGCTACAGGACCAAACTTTCTAAAATAAGAATCCATATTTATTATTCTTCTGCATAAAGCCATTTAATGGCTTCCTGCTGACTACCAAATGAAGTCAAATCCCTTTAAGCAGACCATGCAAACCACTGTATGTCCAGAACCGAGATGACCTTGCACTATCCTGAAGGTTTACTGTCTTGTGTATCTTTTCATTTGGCTCATGTCATTCTTGCTTGCTGGAATGCACTTCTCTACCTTACTGCCTGGACCATTCCTACCTACAGTGCTTACGTTTGCAAATCATCCCTGGCCTACCAAATAGAGTTAATCATTCCCTTCTTTGGAATATACACACATATGCATTTATCTATTCTATTTCTTTTATTTATTTATTTATTTTTTTAAAGATTTTATTTATTTATTTGAGAGAGAGAGTGAGAGAGAGAAAGAGCACAAGAGGGGGGAGCGGGAGGGGGAGAAGCACCTCCCTGCCGAGCAGGTAGCCCGTAGCCCGATGCAGGACTCGATTCCGGGACTCCAGGATCATGACCTGAGCCGAAGGCAGTCGCTTAACCAACTGAGCCACCCAGGCGCCCGTATTTCTTTTATTTAAATGCTTTTTCTTCTTTCCAGAATATGAGCTCATTATTTATTTATTTTTTTAAGATTTTATTTATTTATTTGACAGAGAGAGAGAGCAAGCACAAGCAGGGGGAGGGCAGGTAGAGGGAGAGGGAGAAGCAGACTCCCCGCCAAGCAGGGATCCTGATGCGGCCCGATCCCAGGACCCTAGGATCATGGCCAGAAGGCAGACACTTAACGACTGAGCCACCCAGGTGCCCCTGAGCTCATTGTTGATAGAGAACAATGTTCCATTATAATATGGACATATTATATAATATGTCCATAAATAAAGAAACAATGTTCTTTATTATAATATGAACAAACCCAGGAAGTTATTAGTATAATCTAAAGTAGATCTAGACTTCCTGGATCCTAATGATTAACCATCGGTATATGTGTTAATCCATAATCTATTTGTCCTTCTCTCCAAGAAAAAGGACAACTTTAGAATTATTATAGTTCATACTGCCCCTCTTCTAAATGTCAAGGAGCTCATTTAAAAGATAAACTGAAGCACATTAAAAATTTTAAGAGTTTATTTGAACACACATTGATTTGAATTGGGCAGCACCCAACCAAAGGTGATTAGAAGGGCACCACCAACAGGAGCTAGAGGAGGCAAAGCAAGGGAATTATTTGATTGGCTATAGCTTAAGCAGTTGCCTTATTTGGGAGAGCCTAGTTGGCTATTTATGACTGGTTCTTAAGTTTCATTTTCTCTGATTCCAGTGCATTGACTCTGGTTTAGGTTTCGGTTTGCCAAGGCATTAGAGTCACGTTAGTCTAATGACCTCCTTGCTTAATTACTCTAAACTCATAAATCCCTAGTCTTATTTAAGTTAATGGTTCTCTTCATGGCACTTCCAATTATGTCACAATTGCTGTGATTGCTTAGGACCACAAGGAACCACAATTTACCTTTTTTTTTACTCAAATTCTACAAGTATTTTTTAAGCCAACTTCTTTTATCCAAATGTAGCCCAGGTGATTCTCCCTTCTTTACAATAGGAGAAGACTTAATAATAGGACTGGAGAGTGGGAGAAGTAGGCAGTGTGATCTAGTTGATTCTAATTCTGCTTTAACTTCTCTCCATGAAGCAAGGAAACGTTAGCTTAGGGTCTCTGCATGTCAGTTTTAAAAAACAAAATTAATGGTTGAAATAGCCAGTCTCTAGATGGTAGCTACACTTGTGGTGAGCATAGCATAATATATAGATACATTCAATCACTATGTTGTACACCAGAAACTAATATAACATTATGTGCCAACTATAAATAGAATAAATAAATTTTTAAACTCTATAAATTCCCTTTCAATTATACATTTCTGTTCTTGAAAAAAAACATTTTATTAATAAACAGAATAATTTAGAAAATAATCACTAGTGATCAGCATATATATTTACTTAAAGGTATATACTTACTGCTTGTAAGTATAAATTAAAATATTTTAAGGAATTCCTCCCTCCCTAGGTGCAAATACAACAAAACATTCTGATTGTAGTAACATACATATAAAAGTATAGGGGCTATATATGGAATTAATGTAAATGTCAATTATTTGATTTTAATTTTGAGTAAATCATTGGCTTGGGTCGTGATCTCAGGGTCCTGTGATGGAGTCCTGTGTCAGGATTCTTGCTCAGCCGGAAGTCTGCTTCTCCCTCTCCCTCTCCTTCTCCTCCCTACCCCCCCCCCACTCCTGTGGTCTTGCTCTCTCTCTCTTAAATAAATAAATAAATAAATAAATAAATAAATAAATAAATAAAATCTTTAAAAAATTGAGTAAATCAAAGATATAGTGTAATAAAATTTCAGATTAGCTAGAGAAAGTACTTATTTATTTGAAAGTAACCACTGATAGATTGTGTTCCAAGAATGTTTCATTATCAGTTCATGCTGTTAACACCTGAAACACAAAAACTACCAGAAACAGAAAATGGAACAAAGTGTCAATTGCTTTTTCGTGGTGACTGCTAAATATATATTTTAAAAAAAAAATTATTTTCATGGACTGCAGTTTCTTAAAGGCAGATATTCTGTTTTATCCATGACCCAGTTGCTAGCTTAAAAAAAATAAAACAAAAGACATTTAAAAAATAAATGTTATACCCTCTATTGAACAGTCTGTTCCATGTAAGTTTTATATATATGACTCTTTCTAAGATTAAAGTAACAAAGGAGAAACTGAGCTGTTTGAAATCAAAAAATAAATTGTTAAGAAAAAAGCCTGGCACATTATCTTATGCATATTCATATTATCTTACGGCAACATTTATGAGATATTGGAATAAATATTAAATTTGAAAATATGAAAGACAAAAATTAAGTCTTCGCAGTCATTACATTTTAAAAACAATTATCACCTTGTGTAAAATGGGATCTACAGATAATGTGAAACACTAAATTTGCTGACTGGATCATAGCTGAAACTACAAACACACTTGGGTATGTTGTGGATGATGCTCACTTTCTCTTCCAAAATTCAACAACTTTGTTCAAATCCACGGTTTACTTACTCTCTTGGGCTACTCATTACTCTTGCCTTTCGGTTTCAGCATTTGCTTCTTAGTGCACACCATGGCACAGATACGTTGTATTAAAGCAACAAATAACAAATGAACCACAGTGGGAGAGATTTCATACTGAAAAGTCAAAGCAAAACACAATCCAAAAAGGTAACTGTGTGTTTATATATTTCGTAAAACAAACAAACAAAAAAATGTTTCAAGGAAAGTAAAGTTAGCTTTCAAAGCACAGTTGCCACTTGAACTGGACATTTGCTGTGTGAGGATAAAATGACCTGTGTATTTTATAAAGAAAAATGTTTTAACATTTATAGAAAGTAGTCTAAATATGGCCGCTCTACACACACTGTTTTACTTCTTTAACTTTGTCAGTTTCACTGTAAGTTCCAGTTGAGGCATTTTCTGCAAAATTTTCTAGAAGGTTCTTCCCTAACTATTCAAAGAAGTATTCTAATTCTCTTCTTATTCCAAGCAGAATCATTCCTGTGTTACTTGGTGGTGGAAAACAGGCATGCATTTCACCTATAAAGTGGCATTCTCTTGCAAAGGAGAAAGCAGAAGTGATTAAATAACAAAGGTGGGAAAGAGAAGCTAGTTGCATGGTGTAAGGACAAAACACAAGAGGCAGAAATGAGTTCAGGAGGTCAAGGAATCCATCTCATATCTCACTGGCAATTTTCTAAATGAATGAGTAAGTGTAGTACTAGTGAATCCAATAAAAATTTCCAAGATGAGGTCACTAGAAAAAGAAATAGTCTTATTCTAGTTCACTGCATCAAACAAGTGTCCATCTTTCAAAATTAATTTAAAAATGTATTTTATTTTTTGTATTATGAGCATTTTCACATTTAAGACAAAGTTCAAGTTTAAAACTACATTTTAAACTTTCCACTCTTCACCAAAGTGAAAAATAAAACCTTTAACAGGTTATACAGATCTTTCGTACAGGTAAATCTTCCATTTATCTCCATCTTATTAAAAGTGTATAAACAAACATCTCAGTGGAACAGTATGAAAATCTCTATTATCAAAAAATTTTGATAATAGGGAACTAATGTTTGAACTGGGGGAAAATATTTCTGGACAATATATAAGGAATTGATTTTATAGTTCTAAGTGATTATTAACTTTACAATTTGCTCACATTCTTTGCTTCCCTTTTTTTTTTTTAAAGACATATTGTTCCTTTTAGTATGAATGGCAACTAGTGAGCAATAATATCTCTTAGTAAATGGAGTCAAGAACAGGAAGGATCTTGGGGCACCTGGGTGGCTCAGTCATTAAGCGTCTGCCTTCGGCTCGGGTCATGATCCCAGGGTCCTGGGATCGAGCCCCCATCGGGCTCCCTGCTCTGCGGGGGGTCTGCTTCTCCCTCTCCCACTCCCCCTGCTTGTGTTCCCTCCCTTACTGAGTCTCTCTGTCAAATAAATAAATAAAATCTTAAAAAAAAAAAAAAAAAAAGAACAGGAAGGACCATTGAGCGCCTAGGCGGCTCAGTTGGTTAAGCCTCAGACTCTTTTTTTTTTTTTTTTTTTTGACAGAGAGAGGGGGAACACAAGCAGGGGGAGTGGGAGAGGGAGAAGCAGCCTTCCTGCGGAGCGGGGAGCCTGATGAGACTCTTGATTCCAGGACCCTGGGATCATGACCTGAGCCGAAGGCAGACGCTTAACGACTGAGCCACCCAGGCGCCCCTAAGCCTCCGACTCTTAATTTCTGCTCAGGTCATGATCTCGGGGTCCTGGGATAGACCAGCGTCTGGCCCCATGCTCAGCATAGAATCTGCTTGTCCTTCTCCCTCTGCTCCTTCCCCCCACCCCACGCTCTCTCTCTTTCTCGCTCTCTAAAATAAATAAATAAATAAAATCTTAAAAAAAAAAGAACAGGAAGGATCTCTTCTTGAAGCATAACGTATGAAAATGAGTGAATGAACAAATGAATGAATGAATTCAACGCCAATGTTTTTATCTTTTGGTTACATTTATTAGTAGTACAGAAATCAAGAG
The DNA here is from genome assembly GCF_011800145.1 of Mirounga leonina. Lineage (NCBI taxonomy): Eukaryota > Metazoa > Chordata > Mammalia > Carnivora > Phocidae > Mirounga > Mirounga leonina. The sequence continues at coordinate 55,052,777 of NW_023270825.1, read as the reverse complement.
TCTTAAACAATTTCTACCATAAAATATAGCAAGTCCTCAAATTTGTAAAATTGTAAAAACCAGCTATAGTGCTGATCACATATTTGAAAACCATATAGAAAGGTTGCAATCTCATATAATTGTTGACAATGATTTCCCACCTAACTCTTTGTTCCTAAATTCTGTTGCTAATGAAACAATTTAAAGTATTTAATATACCTCACAATCAGTAAATTAGGTAAACTGTTCAATAATGTATTTTTTTTGGTTTAAAAAGTTTCTAATTTTAGGGACATCTGGGTGGCTCAGTCTGTTAAGCCTCTGCCTTAGGCTCAGGCTCCTTGGATGGACCCTGTTTCCTGCTCAGCAGGGAGTCTACTTCTCTCTCTCTCTCTTTCTTTCTCTCCCTCTCTCTCCCTCTGCCCATCCCCACTGCTTGTTCTCTCTCAAATAAATAAAATCTTTAAAAAAAAGTTTCTAATTTTATATTATCAAAGGGTTAAAACATACCAATCTAACACAAAATAAGAGTATTTTATGTTTTTGGCAAATCCATGTAGTAACAAAAGATACAACAGATGGATAATAGTTAAAATAACATTGCCAATATATGAATTCATTCAGAGAAACTGGGAAAATACTATCACATAGCAACATAACGTAATAGAAAGATACAGTGTTTAAAAATAATTATATTTTCTACAAATACAAATATTAAGGATCTTAATATATTAGACACCAAATAACTTAAATATGTATTTAATAATGTTATTTTCATGTTTCCCAACTTTTCATGTTCTCAACATATTTCTTAATTTTATAACAACCTAATGGCCAAGAGACTATTCTCACACACACACACACACACATATATATATATATACACATTTTTTTTTTAACTAATCTGAGAGCCAGGGTTAAGCTACATAAGTCTGAAGCTTCTTTGATTATATTCAAGCAAGAGTACCTCTCATAAAAGGAAGGCATTTAGGGAACTAGTTTTAAACTTTTAAAATACATTTTGAGGGTGAATAGTGTCTGAAGAGAGCAACTTGAGTATTCAAGACTTTGCTCAACAATATGTCACGAAAATTACATAATATTTAATATGAAGGAAAATAAAAATATTAGTAGAATGATTTCGGCATCTTCCTGAGGGTTTTTATCTCACTTTTCTGAAAAAATTTATTGATTAAAAATAGATTATTTTGAGAAACTAGATAATTTATAATATTTCAGTAAAATCAGTTATTCATTACATAATTTAAAATAGACTGGCGAAGAACAGAAGTGATATGTATGGAGTACTTGCTTTTCCTAGACAGTTTATACCAGCAAATCATTACAATCTCTTAACCAACACCAAATATGAGTATTATAATTTTTATCTTACACACAGTGGAGACTCAGGCTAGAGTTAAACGATTTCCACAAGTAATGCAGTAAATTTCAGAACCAAGATTCTAATCCAGATGTATTATTTTCCAATGTTTTATTGAATATGCTGTGTTGTACCTTGTACTTTGTTAAAAGATTGTGTCTGGATATTTCACAGGCTACCTCTCAAGACAGTTTGAATAAATGTGGGAAAAACAAACTAGAAACTAACGGCAATAAAGAAACTATTATTGGAATCAATGGAGGTGGCTTCCAGAGGTCTAACCAGAGAAGATTTGGGCTTAATAGCAAATTGAAGTTATGAAATAAAGCAAGGTCATGTTGTAATGACCTCTTGTTGGTCTATAAGCTGCATTAGATGGTAAGCACTATTGTGGGGACACAGACCAAGAGAATTATGGTTATGCTTCTCTCCCCAGTGCCTAGTGCTGGACACTGACTAAAACAATGAAATGAATAGCAGGGCAAGCAGAGAAAGGCCATTATATGGAAACAAAGTTTGATGGTAAACAATCACAAAAGGATTTGCTTTCCTTACAGAAATCACTGGCGCTATAACTAAGAAATAAATCCAAGGGAACTTTACCACCAACCTAGCTAAGAAAGTGGAGTCAGTGAAACGACCCGAATGACTCGGAGGTAAAACACGAGTAAAGTTAAGAGAAGTAACTCAGTTTCCTCAAGAGACCATAATTAAAGGAGAAGCAAACTGGTGAAGAGTAAAGGAGGAAATTACCTAATAATCATACTTTAGGATTTTATGTTAAATATTTTTTCTAAAAAATTCATCTCTTTTCATGTAGATAAAACTTTTCCAACACTATTTATCTTAATGAAAATACATCTTTCAGAAAATAAACAGAAAATAGTTCTTAATTCTAAATCTGTGGCGGCTTGTAAGGAAGCCAAACCCTGTGGTTTCAGCCGGATGAGTGTGTCACATTACTGCCGACTTGTGGCCACCTGACTGAAATTCAGGGGCAGATTTTGGAGAAAGATAAACATTAGAAAAGAGACTGTAAAAAACTAAAGCGTACCTCTGAAACAAATAATGCAATATATGTTAAGAAAAAAAAGAAGAAGAAGAAGAAGGTAGCGGGAGGGGAAGAATGAAGTGGGGGAAATCGGAGGGGTAGACGAACCATGAGAGACGATGGACTCTGAAAAACAAACAGGGTTCTAGAGGGGAGGGGGGTGGGAGGATGGGTTAGCCTGGTGGTGGGTATTGAGGAGGGCACGTTTTGCATGGAGCACTGGGTGTTGTGCACAAACAATGAATCATGGAACACTTCATCTAAAACTAATGATGTAATGTATGGGGATTAACATAAGAATAAAAAAAAAAGAATCGCAGCATTCATCAAAAGCATTGCAGTCAATGCTCATCTCATTAAAAAAAAAACAAACAAAACTAAAGCGTAAGAGCAAAAGCTTTCTTACACAGTTTATTATCAGGTTTTTTAGAACTGAGGGTAATATATACAGTTTGAAGAAGTTAAGTCCATAGACTTTCAACAACTATCACCTCCATCTAATATGACTTGGTGTTTCTACCGGTACTCACAAATCAGGTCATAAGAACAACAATGCAACCTTTTAAGATAATTTGTTTTTAAGATAATTATGTAATGACTGGCTCCATTTTACAATAGAGTGTCAAGATCAAGTGGAGGGGCCCCTGGCTGGCTCAGTGGGTAGAGCATGCAATTCTTGATCTCAAGGGTCATGAGTTCAAGTCCCACATTGGGCATAGAGCTTACTTTAAAAAAAGAAAGAAAGAAAGAAAATCAAGTGGAAATGTTCCTGGATGTATAAACATAAAACTTTCAAAATGTTTCTGCCAAGGTTAAAAACCAGGATTTTCAAAAATACATAAAAAATAAAATTGAAAAAATAGTACCATACTTAACATTAAGTCCTGTATGCAAATTTAAGAATGACTGTAATGGCTTCACATCCTGGATATGTAACACACTTTGTAGAAATTCTACTTTTTAGAAATCAAATTGGCTTTATATTTCTGAAGTGGGTAAACAACTAGTCACTGACACTTTAGTTTGAATTAGCATGATCTGATTGTTTTCTTAAAAATTTAATTAGATCCATCTAATAATATGACTAAATAGAGGTTTTGACAAGAACAGGAAAATAATTCACAATATTGTACCATTCTTCTCTGGATTAGATATTTCTAGGTAGGATGTTGTGCTTTGGGGCTTCTGGGTAACTAAATGGAAGCACCAGACAACAGGGAATTGATACCAGGACATAACCAAATAACGGAAGAAAAACGGATGGATGGATAGTAAAGACAATATCTACATCTTGCTTACAATAATGCCTAAGAATTGCCTTGTCTCTCTAGCAATGCTAATCTCTGAAATAATCCCTCCTCTTTGAATTCTCTCAAAAAGTTCTTGCCTATGACACAATCTTTATTTTTTATTTATTTTATTTTATTTTATTTTTAAGATCTTATTTATTTATTTGACAGAGAGAGACACAGTGAGAGAGGGAACACAAGCAGGGGGAGTGGGAGAGGGAGAAGCAGGCTTCCCGTGGAGCAGGGAGCCCGATGTGGGGCTCGATCCCAGGACCCTGAGATCATGACCTGAGCCGAAGGCAGACGCTTAAGGACTGAGCCACCCAGGCGCCCCGACACAATCTTTAAAAACCATTACACTTGTGTTTTAATAAGTAAGGTTCAATAAAGACTTTCCTTAGTAAAAGAAATGGCCACTTTCACCTAATAATTTATTGGGGTCTTGGTGCTAGTTCCAGCTTTCATGAGGTAGACCTTAATCACATAATACACCATTATCATCATCCATCAAGGTTAACAAGACAACAAAGAAACAGGAAGAAAAAGAAAAGTAAATTTATACTTTACACAAGTAAAATTATCACAAAACAATAAAGAATTTGCATTTAAAAATAAAGGGAACATATCTTCTGTATCTAGTAAGAATGTTAAATAGTAAATAAATTAGATTTTTTTGGAAGATCCAAAATACATGAGACATCTGTTTACTTAGAAATATGCTAGGGGGCACCTGGGTGGCTCAGTCGTTAAGCGCCTGCCTTAGGCTCAGGTCATGATCCCAGGGTCCTGGGATGGAGCCCCACATTGGGCTCCCTGCTCGGTGGGAAGCCTGCTTCTCCCTCTCCCACTCCCTCTGCTTGCGTTCCCTCTTTCGCTGTATTTCTCTCTGTCAAATAAATAAAATCTTAAAAAAAAAAAAAAAGAAATATGCTAGGTCTTCAACTTTGTTTAGAGTTCAGTTGATTTTTTTTGTTGTTAAGATGTAATTGCCACCACAATTTGTACCTTAGAACTTTATAGGCAGGTACAACATCAGAAACATGTTTCTAAGATAATGAAGTCTCTTTTACATTTCAAAACTATGTAGGGCACAACTATGACAGTTATTTTTTTTTAAATCTTGATGTTTGGATTTCACTTATTTTAACTAATTTTTTAATGTTATTACTTCATTTTAGAAACTTGTCTTTCCCCATTGTTTCCTCATATCATTTTCCAGTCTTTAATTAACAGAGAACTTTATATTAGTAAAAAGAATCAAAAGCTCTTCATATTAGTGATTTATCACCCAGCCAATGTGAAAGTAATTTCACCTTAAGTAAGATTTTAAAAATGTACATCAACAAAAAATGAGAAAAGACAATTTAGCACACATGTCAATCTGCAGAAGTAAGAAAATTCATGGAGTAAGCAGACTATTAACAACAAATTTAGAGTAAATCATGCCTCTCTCACTTCCTTAGAAGAAACTCAACTGCCAAATAATATAACCAGAAACTTAGGTTACCTTTTAGTTATTATTTTAACTGAAGAACATTCACATTTCTATTTGCTGTCTGAAATTGGCAAAACACAACTTTTCCAAATGCTGGATTATTCTGGGAAAACAATCCAACATTTAGGACCATGATCATTAGAAAAACAATCTGGGAGAGAGAAACTTGACATGATTTTTAAAGTGATTTGGCATAAACATTGGATTTGGGGACAAATTAAGAAAGTCAGGCAGATATGTTGAGAAAAGTAAAAACTAAATTATTTATTGGAATACATTTTGGTTCTTTTTAGATACTACTGTATAAATGGACTCTGTTCTACAAGGAATTTGCTTGGACTCTTAAAAGTTTACCAATTACATAGCTGGTTAGTGCCAACAACAACAACCATGTAGGCAAACCAGAAATTGCTATCTCCCTTCCTTTCAGAGGCCTTTTTTCCTTTGAAGGAAATAAAAATAAATTTTGAGATCCTTTGTTTACTTTTAGATCCTTTGGGAAAGAATATCCTAGCCTCCCCTTGAAAGTCTTGCCACCTTCTACTGACAACCAGGTAAAACAGAGCTCTCTTCTTCTCTATTGGCAAACTCTAATCAGCTTCCATAGGAGGAAAAGGAACAAAAACTGTATGTGGAGAGTGAGAGTTACAGGGCTTTACCAGTGAGTGCTTTCTTGAAATGAGATAAAACTGGGAAAGTAGAGGAAAGCACTTTCAAATATAATGCATAATGGTGCAGTAAGGCTAAACTAAACGAAGAGAAGATGTTTTTATGAGCTTGATAGGGCTTGCAACATAAGAGAATACTGAGAAGTTATACCTTATTACTCTTCCACATTAAGGAAACGTTGATCTCATCTTTCTCGTGCACACACACACACACACACACCTTTTCTTAAAAGTACCCAGTTATATATTTGAACTTTGCCCTGTTCTCAATTCTAGACTTCTTACAGCTGGTTAAGTATACCCCCTCCTCACCTCCATCTGGGCACTAGAAAAAGGAAAAAAAAAAAAAAAGAAGAAGGAAAGAAAGAAGGAAAGAAAGGAAGGAAGGAAGGAAGGAAGGAAGGAAGGAAGGAAGGAAGAAGAAAGAAAGAAAGAAAAGAAAGAAAGAAAGAAAGAAAGAAAGAAAGAAAGAAGGAAGGAAGGAAGGAAGGAAGGAAGGAAGGAAGGAAGGAAGGAAGAAAGAAAGAAAGAAAGAAAGAAAGAAAGAAAGAAAGAAAGAAAGAAAGAAAGAAAGAAAACGAACAAGAAAAGTTATTTAGTCCAGCGATGCAAGATCTTTGGATTTCTCATTCAACACCTCTCCATACTTCAGTCCCCAGGAAGAACCGCAAACCTTTACTTGCCGGACTTAAGCGGTTCCCATCAGCTCAGCAGGGAAGGGTGGCAAGCGGGGCAATCCTGAAAGAAAAAGGAGTCACCCCCGCGTCCTAAAGTGTTTGGAAGTGCTCGCTCACAGCGGCTCCTAGGTGGTACTGGTGCAACTCCGCCGCCCTCCAGTGAAGTCCCAGAAGCGGCCAAGTCTAAAGTGAGACGGAGATGGCCGCTCGCTCTCTCCCTGCTCCTCGGCGAGTCCTTGGACTCCGTTCGCCGCTGGTTCCTGCCGTAGACTTTTCGGAAACTCAATTCTTATACTTCGGAGGACAAAAAGCCACGGGGGAAGCACTGGCGGCTTTAGTGGAGACTCGCCTGGACTGCAGCGGTGTCCCTTTGCTTTATTTTGTGAGGTACGCCGCACAGCCCAGGGCTGGGCGAGTCTGACGCTCCAGCCCTGGAACTCGGACCGTGAGGCGCCGCGCGGGCTCCGCGCTACTCCGCCCGCCACCCAGAGCCCCGGACCCCGCGCCACCCGCAGATGTAGAGGAAGGAGGCACAGCAGGAACTGCAACCCCAGAGCTGCGCTCCTTCGGAACGAAGCAGCGACGAGGGTTGCGCGGATTCTTCAACCCGGGCCTGGATTTGGAGCCCGGGGGGCGTAAAGGGAGAGCAGAGCAGAGGAAGGAGATGAGAGCAGTTTCCACCTCAAGCACTCCACCCCTCGGCTTCTTTCCCCAGAGAGGAGGCCGTGTGGTCCTGCTTATGCGTGGGTGCACGTGTACGCGCTTGGGTGAGCTCAGTGGGTGTGCTCCAGTGTGAGTGCGTTTGTGCATCCGCAGGGCAACGCTAAAGCCTGGGAGAGCGATATCGGTAGCAAAATTCGATAGCGCCCATTCGAGGGGGCCACTAACACGTGGCTTTGCCAACTAGCCCAGGAAGAGGCCCTTATTAGCCAGCTTCCGTCTGCAATCTGCAACTCTACCCTTCTCTTTGGGTTCTGACTGGTGTCCGGGCCAGCCGAGATCTGAGCTAAAAGAGAAGGTGCCCCCTGGGGCCGAAGACCGAGTGCTGGAGAACCCACCAAAGAGAAGTGAAAGGGTTTCCTGGCTCCAGTAGAAAGGCTCAGCTGGATTTCACTGGGAGTTCCCGGAAGGAAGCTTTTTCCAGACTGGAGGGAGTGAGGGTAGGGTCTAGGAGAGAAGCTCCAGGAGTTTTGGCAGGGTCAGGAGAAATGCCGGCCCCTCGACCCCTCTCCGCCAGGGCCCAGTCCAGCGTTCTCCCCACCACCCTTCTCTTTGCTACTTCAGATCTGATCTCTTTCCCACTGACCTCAGTGGTCAGGCCTGGCTGATGTCGACTACTGGGCTTGCTTTCTGCCCTTGACATACTAAAATGTGACCAACTGCAGCACTTAAAATATCTAAGGCTGAGCTGAGTTGCTTCTCAAATAGAAATTTTTCAGCTTCTTTTCCAATCTGATTAGTAAGAGAACCATTGCCTACTACTACTAAGGGGACCGTGGATGAGGCCAGTCGCAGGTGACAGAGAGCTCAAATCAGCAGCCTTCCGTCTCAGATTTTCCTGGAGGTTATAGCAAATGACTTTTCCCACCGCTGTTAGCAGTCGCAGCTTGACCCGGTGCACTCCGTTATCCCATAACCGTGGGGGCAGTGGGTGGTCCTCAAGTTTCCCTTTTTCAAGAGGCTGGAGACGCCCCTAGAAGTTCGCCTTTATCTCCAGATTTTCTGCCTTCTCCCCTCCCCCTCCCTGCAACGCCCCCGCGCCTCCCCTGCCTGGGGATTGCAGGCACCTGGTGGACCCTCTCCTCTAGCCTGGGGTAAATCAGTCCGGAGCTCGCCCGCCTCGGAGGCGCGAGGGCAGAGGGAGGCGCAGTGGCCCGGGAGGGGGTCTCGCCTGACTCTGAGTCTGGGAAGCGCGGTAGCTCCCGTCATTGCGGCGAGGGCCGGGCCCACGGCCGCGCGCCCGCCGCCACCGCCGCCGCGGCCGCCTCCATGCTGCAGCGGCGGACGCAGTTCTTCCCGGCCGGGCGGCTGCCGTTGCCCAAACAGGCTGCCGCGGGGAGCCGGGGCGCGGGGCCTGCCCCGGTCGCAGGCTGGGACCTGGGCTGCCAGCCGCACGCCTGAGCTGCGGACTCGCCCCGGCGCGGCGGGCAGCGGGCGGGGCGCTGTGTGCAGCCGAGCGCAGGGAGTCGGCCAGCGTGTGCAGAGCGGCCCGAACTGAGGACTCGTGTGTGTGTGCGCGCGCGCGCGTGTGTGCGTGTGTTTGCGCGTGTTTTTCCTTTTCCCTAGAGGATGTGAATGGCTTCGCAGCTGGCTGCTCCCTTAGGATTCTTGACTGTGGAGCTCTGGGCTGTGAGCACAACCCACCCATATAATTCATTTTGCACGGTGGGTTTCTATCAAGAGAAAAAAGCGCAACTGGACGGGGGTGGGGCCGACCAAGGAAACCTTCTGGAAATGCACACACACATTCACAAGGGAGAGGAAGAATGAAAGACCTGAGGAGATTTTCATAACCTTCCTGCTGACCCTTCTGTTTTCCGAAAAGATTCTGGATCTTTTCTACCTTTTGAAGTCATCTCCAGCTAGCCGTGTGTGTGTGTGTGCGCGCGCGCGCCTCTCTGATGCATTTGACTGTCTTTTATCCAACTGCCCAGAAGCAAATGTTGTTAACTCGTCGGTGCCCCCTCGATGCCCAGGTTCTCAAAGAGCAGGGAGGACGCCCAGACCCCTTTTCCCGGCTGGATTCGGAACCGCTGCCTTGCTGTGGACCCATGTGTGTGGATCGCTTTACGCAGAGACTTGGAAAGCGCCAGTATTAACTTGCTTCCAGGTACATCACAAGGTCACCAGAGGGTCTTGTAGCCGTCTTGTTTCCGCGCATCTAGACCTTCCTGTCTTGGCTAGAAGGATATTTATGTTTCGGTCCACATCATCTGGAGCCAAAAGTTCAGCCCTTCGAGCTGGTTTCTGTACAAACAAGGTAACAAGGATTGCTTTTCAAACTGCTTAACAAAATCCCCGACTCTTCCTCAGCCCTTTCCCGGCTCTCTCCTCCCCACCAAAATGTCACCAGCTCTTGAATTACGTGGATTTGGGTTGGAGGAGAACTTGAAGGAAACGTGATCAAAAGGCGATGTCAAACCACTCTCTTTTCTGCCTGTGGTCCGGTGGGCATCAAAGCCGATCGTGAGAAGGACCAGTCCCCTCCTTGTTTCTCCCTCCCCGTGCTGTGCTGGATGTGCGTGTGCAAGAGTGAATGCGAGTGCGCGCGCGCCTGTGTGCGAGTGTATGAGTGTGTGTGTGTTTGAGTGTGTCTGTGTGTGCGTGCGCGGCCGCCCTGCCTCTGCCCGCTCCCCGGGCGCAGAAAAGCGGGTTTCATGGGGCGATCACCGCGGATCCCCCACCCAGCGCGACCTGCAGGCAGCGGCGGCAGTGGCAGGAGCCGCCCTTCGGACTCCCTAGGATGCGGGTGCTGAGCTATGGCAAAGGGCAGCAAAGTGACGAGCGAGACCCGCGTACGACTGTGAAAGCCACCTGGAGCCACCTTGCCGGGATTGTACCTGCGGGCAGAAAGTCCTCCTACGACCGTCTTTTCCCCTAGAGGCACCAGGTAACAAGCAAACGACCACCCGCCTCACCCAGTTTCCTTCTGATCTTGTTTCTAGTGTCTTATCTGCATTGCAGGCTACTTTACTTATTAATGTTTCGAAAATCATTAGGAAGGGCTGGATATCCAAGGGCGCTTTGTGATGTTGCAATAAAATTTCTAGTAGGTGGGATATAAATCTATACCTGAGCACTTAATCTAGCAGTGAAAGCTAAGGGAATATGGATATGCTCCACCCTAAGTGATGATACTGGAAAGCTGGGCATGTTGAACCTGTCTGAAGATGCCAGAGATTAAAATTCCATTTTTCCTTCAGGCTATGTTTGCCACGGACCATTTGGTATCCAGCCCTCCCCAGACTGTGGAGTGCGAGAGGGTGTTTGGTTTCCACCCATCATTTCAGGCAAGGATCGTTTTGACCCTTCTCTGCCTCTGGTGCCAGGTTGTTTTCCTTTCCTTATTGTGGAGGAGCTTGCCAGATCTTTTAGTAGTTGTAAATTACGCATCGGGAGACTTTAATCTGAAATGGAGTTTTCTTGGAACTTGCTTTGCTTGAAAGGGAATTCATTGTCACGGGCGTGTGTGCTGAGATATGGTATTTAACTGCGAGCGTTTGCTTAGATATGACAGAATGGATCCATGAAAGAAGTCATTTTTGTATCTAGAGGAGCAAGGCTAAAACCATAACCACCAACCCAATGCCATCCCCAGCTATATTGTCTCGGTTGTGGAGCTTGTGTGTGCGTGGTTTGTTTGGTTGGTTTGGGTTTGCTTGTTTCTGTATAATATGTATTTTGAAAATTCTTGCCAGTGCATTGATTTACAAGGAATAGGGTGGATTTGCGACTGCCTAATTAACATATTGGGTCTGATACGTTAAAACGGAGATTCCCATGGCTGGCAGAGTCAGAACAAATTTAGCGAACTTCCAAAGCCCCTTACCCTGCACCTTATTTCTCTCATTTCCTTTTTCCATCACCTCTGCGCCCCCCTGCAGAAATTTCATTCCTTTCTCGAGACCATTGGGATTAACAAGATAAAGCACTTGCAAAGTAGTCTCATCAATGTTTTATTCCATAGTGAAGGCGGTCTGAATAATTCAGCTAAGGAGTGCTCTCGTTTGTGTCCTGCTTTTGGTAGCTGCCTGCTGGGTGCACCCAGCGGAGAAGATTTGGCCCGGCCAAGTGCAAGGCGCCCTGCTCGTGGAGGCAGCCACTGGAGATGCGCCTAAGGTTTCTCTTTGCTAAAGCCGCTTAGAAAAGTGTCGGGGCGCTGCCTCTTTTTCTCTGCTTGCTGCGTATCTATAGATACCCATATGATGGCATTTGCAGACTATAAACTGGCCACTAGCTAGCTGCTCTCACTGTCCCTGCGCGTTGATATCCCTGACTCCTCTGGAGTCTGGGCGCTGCTGCTGCAGCCCTCGCAGGCTGGTGGTGCTACAAGGCCGTATATGCAGCGGGCTTGGGGGCTGGGCTCTGCCACTGCAGCTGCCAGGCCCTCGTGGACACTTTTTGGGGAGGGGCAGGAGAGCTCAGCAGGCCCCCTGGCAGACAGTAGGCGCATCATGGCTGAGGTGGCGGCCTGGATGTGAGAGGGAGGTGGAGAGAGACGCGTGGAGGGCAGTGAAGTCCTGCCTGACTTCTTGCGCCTGCAATCCTCCACCCCCTTGTAAATGAATATGCAAGAACATAGAAGGAAAGCTGGCTGCAAAAACGCCTTGATACTCAAATATTGCATGATTTCTCAGGATTCAAAACCTGAAACTAAGTGTGTTTATACTAGATTTCCATTTTTTCCTCTCTCTTTTCTCCCTTCTTGCTCTCCTGGATTTAATTAGGTCATTTATACTCCTGTTCTCTCTCCAGTTGGAATACCACTGAAAAGACAACTCCTCCTTCCCCCACTCCCGTGCCCAATAAACGTGAAGGCGGTGAGGGCCCCTCTTCAGATAGATTTGCTCTATAAGTTCCAGCTCTAGGGAGAACCAAGAAAGGATACAGAGGGTAACTCGACTTTAATAGTAAAGCAAGTCCACACTCTACTCTCTGAGACTCACAAAGAAAAGGGTACTGCCTGAATAAAAACTAAAAATAAGTGGGAATTTGGGAGGAATTAGGTGAGGGTTTTTCGTTTCTTTTATCTTCTTTTTAGGTTAGTGTATTTGTATTTCCCCCATCACTCAGCAAATCCTGGTCAGAAAACTGATTGGTGTGTACTAACAATCTCACAAAGACACTTCTTTGTCCCCCAGATTTCTCCAGAATATTATTACAACAGAAACTATATCATACTCATAATATTTGTTAGCAAATAAGGCATACCTCTTTAGAGGGTACTCAAGAAAGAAGGAATGCTGGTGCGGAATATAAGTACCTGGGAAAATTATGTGTTTTTTACATCTCCCTCCTCATTTCACTTCTCTCTGGCCTTTTCACTATTCTGCAGGTTAAGTCTTGTCTTTGTGTCCTCATCCTGAGGGAAGGCAAAACAAATGCATTAACTGATTGTTGAGTGCTTAGAAGCCTAAACGTAGATTATGGTGTGACTCATGTTTTAAAACGCCATTCACTTGTGCAGATGCGAGTTAGGTGGAATGTCAAAACCAAATAGGCCTCCTTGCACAGAGCTTTTTATATAGAAGTTACTTAAAAAATGGAGATTTCTGCCTCTCTTCCGTTCTCCCTTGTTGGAGTGACAGAGAGGTACACACCAGGTAGTTTGAAGATCTGAGTCCACTGACCTTGTACTTAGATGGAGCTGGCTTGTCTCACTAATGGGTTAAGACTGTCAGGGGTTAATAGGAAATTTCCCACAAAATGTTCCTTCCTTTTAGTCTCTCTTATGCTTACCAGCGAGAGGGGCAGAAAAATAGGGCAGTCAGGACACCCATGGGAACCGAGGTGAGCCTATAGGCAGGTGGGAAGAACTTGCCACTTGACTCCTGTCCCCCAGACCATTTCTTTTAGTCACTTTTTCCTTCTCTTTTTTCAAGAGGAGAATGACCTTGAGCAACACCAGTCCTCTGTCTTCACACACCTCTTTTCCTCTCCAAACATGTGATGTATATACGAATATACACACATATGTCTGTCTACTTCAATTTTGAAATATGAGATTCCTGTGTTTTGAGTGATTTGGGAGGGTTTATTAGGATGTCTCTTTGACTAATACAAGCCAGAGGTGAATTTTTTTTTCCCTTTTTTCTCATGAGGGGATAGCAAGAGCTGTGGTCACGTGAAGGAAAATTGTCCCACCTTTATCCCCTCTTCCATCATTTCTGTCTCCTCTGTCATTAAATGCATTCTTGGTGTTTAAGTGACCATCATGTGTTATATCTGCCTTTCATCTTTTTCCTGAATGACCATCAGTTCCCTTTTGTTCATTTAAACCGGTGTTCTGTTTCCTCTTGCTGCTTGAAGCACTTTACGCTTGGTAGTTTGGCTGAGTTTTCTAGCTGGTGAAATTAGGACCTCGCTTTCTGCTGATACTATTGCTGTGTTGTTTTGTGGTTGGGATGAGATGCTTGCAGATATCTAACAATGTCCCTGCCTCCACATAAAACTACCCTGTAATAAGCTCCATATCAAATCTATTCAGTAATTTTAAGAAAACATTACAATGAATAAGATTGCTAATAAATATGTGCCCATTTTGAGGTTGGAGGAAGACTACTTAAAACTTTCTAGTGGCTTAACTGGCTAATCTATTGACTGATCCCAGTGATTGTTATTTTTCATTTACTTAGGAAAGTAACATATTGACATTACTTTCAGAGTTTTGTGTATAGGGGAATCAGTTCTAACTTTTATGTTTTATTGAAGAATAAATATATAATTTAGGCCTTTAAATAAATAGGATATATGAGTAACAGGTAATTTTGCTACATCATTCCGCTGACATGCATGTGCATAGCTCTGCCTTATTAATAAACCTTGAAAGTGAGACTACTTATTATATTTCTACAGACCACATTTTTATTCCTGTGGCATCCTTCAATCAGTGAGGACTATTTAAACCCTAAGACAGTAATAATTTGTCCATTACATGGTGTGTGCATGGTGAAATCAAGAAGAATTATGTTTATCAGTATTGAAGCTATTCTGGTTGGAAGTGAACCATTTTTGTTATGCCCTATCAACATAAATTGTATGTTATTATGAAAACTCCAGTTTTGTATAACAAGAGATAGAAATATAAGAATTTAATTCAGAGTTAGTTAATGCCATTTTAAAGCTTTTCATCATGGTATTCTGATAGATACTGTTCTGACAGAATGCTTTTTACTGAACTATGACATAATTTAATACTAATTATGAAGATGGTTAGCAAGTGAGAGAAAATTATAATGGAATTACATGGTTACATAAATGCACTATCATCTTGCTGATACCAAGTAAACCACATGAAAGGGCTTTATTATTACACTACAAGCTATATCAGTAAGGTTTCTCAGAAATTGGCTTTGATGGCCTATTTTTATTAAGTTACAAACTTGGTCACATTGGGATGAAAATGTGAATTGATTAATTTGTGTCTTCCTAGATAATATATATCTTTTTATATAAGAAATCTGTCTAACCGTAAACCTCATGTTATTCTTTTCTTTGTGGGAGCATATATGCAATTCATTGCTTTAAAAAACCTTCCAAAGAAATATTTTGAATTTGATGTTATGAAGAACAATTGCAGAATTACCATCTGATATTGAATCTACTTTAGATTTTATAGCAGAAAGGGTCTAGAAAAGAAGTAATAAGATAAACATATAAAGTTGTAGGATCTTTTTATTTCCAACTCTGGAAACAGTTTCTGAATTCTTGGAAAAAGACAGAAAGAAAACGCTAATTAGCTCAATATATACTCAATTATAACTAGTGTATTTAACCAGAGATAGAAGCCAAAACAGAGTTGTTATATTACTCTATTCTTACTTTGCCCTGTGCAGCTCTTTTGAGGAAATACTAAAGAGACCTGAAGGATGCATTCTCAGTCGCTCCCTGCATTCCGTTCCCCATGTTGACTTCCCATTTCCTGTCTTGAAGTAGGTTTTTCATGAATCTTAGTGGTGTTGCTTCCAAAGTTATAGGATATTTGCATTAAAGTGATTTAGTACTGGGAACATATCAACTCTGTTATGAAAACTTTCTCTTCTTTGGAAATACAGGCTGTGGTATTTTCTTTTTTTTTTTTAAAGATTTTATTTATTTATTTGAGAGAGAGAACGAGAGAGAGCACATGAGAGGGGGGAGGGTCAGAGGGAGAAGCAGACTCCCTGCTTAGCAGGGAGCCCGATGCGGGACTCGATCTAGGGACTCGATCCAGGGACTCCAGGATCATGACCTGAGCCGAAGGCAGTTGCTTAACCAACTGAGCCACCCAGGCGCCCAGGCTGTGGTATTTTCTTAGTCATTACCTCTTTTTGTTATTTTTTCAATGGTATTAAAATTAGGTTATTAAATGATTTATGTGGATTTATTAGTGTTAAAGCATTTGTATTAACAACATTGGGGAGGGTATGTACTATGGTGAGCGCTGTGAATTGTGTAAGACTGTTGAATCACAGACCTGTACCTCTGAAACAAATAATACATTATATGTTAAAAAAAAAAAAGAAGAAGAAGAAGAAGAAGATAACAGGAAGGGAAAAATGAAGGGGGGGGAATCGGAGGGAGAGACGAACCATGAGAGACTATGGACTCTGAGAAACAAACTGAGGGTTTCGGGGGGGATGGGTTAGCCTGGTGATGGGTATTAAAGAGGGCACGTTCTGCATGGAGCACTGGGTGTTATAGGCAAACAATGAATCATGGAACACTACATCAAAAACTAATGATGTAATGTATGGTGATTAACATAACATAATAAAATAAAATAAAATAAATGCATACTATTTACATGGCAATAGTGAACGCTGCATAGAGGAGTACATACGCTTTTTTCTACATGGATACTGTTATATCACTACTATTCACAAATATTTTAATTTCACGTGTCTCATTTAATAGAAATGTGCCTACCTTTACATTGAAATTTAAGGGTTATTTATAAGAATTATGTAGGATATTTGCCATGCATTGACTGTTCAAATGTCAGGCACTTTAACAACCTATAACGAGACATTGAATCCTGACTTCAAGGAACTTATTGTCTTAGTAACAGGAAAGATGTAAACAAATACATAAGCTTGAAAGTAACTGATATTTTTTTTCTATTCTATTTTGATATTTTTTGCTTTGTAGTAAAAGAGAAGAGGACATTTGGAAATTGTTACTGTGTTTTATGGAGGTTGATGTTGTGCAGTAGTTAGAAGCATGAACTTTGGGATTTCACAAACCTATGTTTTAGGCTTATGTAACCTTGAGCAAGTCTTGTAACCTCTCTCAGCCTTAGTGTCCTCACCTATAAGATGAAGCTAATAATAAAAGACACTTAACTGCTATCATTACCATCATCATTATCATTTCATTATTAGCTATCCTGAGGGTAAATGAGAAAACTAAAGGGGTAGTAATTGGATGATGTCAAAGCCTATGCTTGGGATCCTAGACCCTCAGGGCTCCAGGGAATGCTAAAGCTCATCCAAACCAAGCACCACACAGTCCACTCTCTTCAGAAACCAAGCAGATGTAAATGTAAAAATGTAAATGTAGTGTAAAAAAACAAAACAAAACAAAACAGGAAATCTGGCTGGGTTAAAGAAATTATAGGTTGAAGGATCTTTGGTACACTGGTGAGTGCATGATTTACCCAAGACATTCAAATTTAAATTCATTTTACCCCTTGATGGGTCTGGCATCATAAACTCTCTGGGTTACTCTGACTTCTGTTCAAATTTAAATTTTATCTAAAGCATCCCTGCCAAGTGGTCATCTTGACTAAGCTTGAGTATCTTCAGTTATTCTAAAATCACTCCACCTAAACTGGATTATTCCATTCTTGTATAGGCATATTACAAATTTATTTTTGGAGTTGAGCCGAACATCTGACATCCTTGGCTTGTAATTAATTTTAATATGGGAGGAGGGACACACAATAAGTCTAATTCCCAATGACAGTACCTCAAATATTTAAACTGGGTTACTTGAGATCCCCAATCCATGATTGCTTTGTTTATGATGAAACATAAATCAACCTGGGTGCCTGGGTGGCTCAGTTGGTTAAGCGTCAGCCTTTGGCTCAGGCCATGACAGGAGTCCTGGATAGAGCTCCACATCAGGGTCCCTGCTCAGCTTCTCCCTGCTTCTCCCTCTGGCCCTCCCAGCTCTCATCCTTTCTCTCTCAAATAAATAAATAAAATCTTTAACAGAAAAATAATAAAATAAATAAACATAACTAGACCTAAACTGATTTGGGACAGTTTTCTATGTGTCATGATTTCAAGGCCTTTACCTTTTATACTCAATAAATGTTATCTATCATATGTCTTTATCACTACCTCCAGTTTGTTTTTCTCACCTTACATGGAAGTGTGATAGCCACTCCAGCAAACCACGCGGGTTGACTAGCGTAGCATTGAGCAGAACCATTATTTCCTTGCTTTTGGAACAAGGAAAGCAGATACATGCTATGCTGTAATCGTCTATCCAGCACTCATGTCACACTACCTATTTGATCAATGCCTTCTCTCCTTTTGAGCCCGAACAAGGCATTGGAGTCCTTAACATCTACCTCTAAGATGCTACAACTCATCAATCCACGTTCTGTCACGAGATTAAAATTATTTGCCATTCTGAGTCTAGACACTAGTGAAGATATCTGAGATTGGGGCGCCTGGCTGGCTCAAATGGTTGGGCGTCTGCCTTCGGCTCAGGTCATGATCTCCAGGTCCTGGGATCGAGCCCCATGTTGCAGCTCCCAACTCAGTGGGGAGTCTGCTTCTCCCTATCTCTCTGCCTCTCCCCCCTGCTTGTGCTTTCTCTGTCTCTGTCTCTGTCTCTCAAATGAATAAAATCTTAAAAAAAAAAAAAAGATATCTGAGATCACTTTCACATCATATTTCTCAGCCTATCATCATATGATTTGCTCATAATGGTCAAATTACTTAATTCTTTTCCACTAAATATTGAGAGAAAAAGTAACATAAATATTATAGTAGTATTCGTAATGTATATGAGAAACAATGAAATGGAGCAAGATAAGAAGAGTAGATTTTCATCTTATCCTAAGGTGATGGAAGTATCTGGCTGCATCTTGGGCTCTCTGATCTAGAAAAGAATGACTCAAGGCTTCTTTGATTCTTTTAAAAACATTTATTCATCATTTAATGCATGCTTCCCTATTCTGCTAAGTAACTGTTTCTCCTTTGAGATACAAAAGCCAAATGGCGTAGAAGCCACTCTGGGGAAACTGTGATCTGGAGTGAGAAACAAATATTCTCTCAGAGACACAACCCTAGTCCTGAGTTAGTCTTGATGATACTCTTACGTCTTTGCGTCTTAATTTACCCTTAAACCTAGATGATACTGATTTCTAGACTATTTACCAAGTCAGTTTGTGTTACCTCCTCCATAATGGAATAAAATTACCTCATATGGAGGCTCCCAGCAGTTTCTCCAGCCTCCATATGAGGTCACCCGATTTCTAATAAGGGGAAAATAATCTGAATACAGAAGGAAATAACAGTAAAACTCCCTTTGTCTGGCATCCTTGCAGGATGAGTCTTCAACTCATATATCAACATTCTCCATAGCCTTGAATGTTATTCTTTTTAGGCATCATGTTTAAAATGTTTCTTTCAAAAGTTTTACTTTTAATGCCAATGCTAATAGTTATTAAAATTGACTCACTAATTCTAAATAGTTAACCGTTTCTTAACTATTTCAGGTCTTTGTTGTATATGTTAGTGATTGTGGAAAGCCCTTAGGAACCAATGGCATGTTTAAGGCAGTTTGTACTGATATGATAATTTCCCCAACTTCTTTTCTTTCCTGTCTGTGTATGATTTTTCATTGATTTTTTTTTAATTTCCTTGCTCTCACATAGCAAACTGTTTCAGTGGGTGTGTTTTCTTTTTTAACTCAGTGATGGGAACTTATCAACAAAATGACAAGATTGTTAGCTATCTTTGTGAACTAAGAGCCTGAGGATGAATAACATTCCAAGACCTCCTCTGCTAAGGAAAGCGGGAGTTTTCCTTCATGTAGTTTATATGGAAAGTACTGAAAAATTCTAATATATCTTGGATAATAAATATAATAGATGATGATCTCATCATAAGTAAATTTTCTGAGATATTCTCTGTGCCAGGCACTGTTGGTTTTTACTTTCTTCTAATCCTACCTACAACTTAGGTGTTATTATATTCCTCTTTTTGGAGGAGCAAGTTGAGGCTGAGGGCAGTTAACTTACTTGTCCAAGATTATATGACTAATAGATGATAGGGCTAAAATACAAATTCAAATACTTCTGATTCTAAAAAGGCTGTATCTGCTGTACTTAGGAGACATCCATTTTCAGCTGCCTCTTAAAGCTGTTTTCTGTTGACTTACATAAATGTGTTTTTAACCTTCATCAAGGAGTAGGGCCATCCTCTGGATATGTACCTTATTCTTAATTTCTTTTCCTTTATGGTACTCTGTGAATTACCATATTTTATATCTGGAAGTTTATGAAAGACTTTATGGTTACTGATTAGGGGATTTGGTAGCTATTTGTTTGGAGAAATGTTTGATCCTGGGTCTGGGATATAAGTATATCTTAAATGTTTTTTGCGAAACTAGACTGTGTGATTTTGGGTGATTTACTCTTTCTAATTTCCAATTCCCATCTGCAAAAGTGTATTGCAAGCCAGTGTAAACTAGCTGGTATATCTTAAGTAATTAATAAATAATTGTTCCCTGTAGCACTTTTCCTAGTACAGAAGAATCAGAGAATTCTGTAAATGTTAGGATCAAGTGGAACTTGGAGATCATTAATGATCATTTATCATTAAAATGTTTGCATTTGTCTAATTGTGCTCTGCATTCCACTTACCTCTTATTCCCATTACTATGTTATTTGTGCAGCTGTTATTGTCATTAATGAGTGCTTCAGTCTATACCTCCAGTTACCTCCTTCCTTTGAGACAGGGCCAGAAAAAAAGTCAAATAACAAATTCATTTTGTCGTCTTGAATCCAGATTTCTATGCTGTTATTTCAATGACAGAGGGGCCTGACAGTCAGCCAAAATCTGATGCTTAAGCATAGATATATTTGTTGGCAGAACAGACCATTTCTAGATTAAGCCCTGTAGTGTGTGCCCATCTGTGATTTACTTTCTTACTTCCTCTGGTGAACTCAATATGGCCACAAATTCATTACAGGTATTCCCATCAAGAGTAGATGTCTATTTGCCTTCCCCCTGAATCTGGACTTGCCTTGCAACTTGCTTTGGCAGGAAGTGGCAGATGTGGTATATCTTCCAAGCTGAATCCTCCAGAGATCATATACCCCTCACTCTTGCCCTCCTGGAAAAAAAATGTTACTATCATGTGAAGAAGGGTCCCCTGCTGGAAACAAGTGGCCCGGCTGACAGCCAGCACCAGTGGCAAGACATGCGAATGAGGCCTCCTTTCAGCAACCACATATAATTGAGCTTCCAGGTAATTATAGTCACAGGAATGACCACAAATGAGACCGGCAGAAGAACTAGCTCAAATTGATGACTTACAAATCATGAACAAATAAAATGCTTATTATTTTAATCCACTAAGTTATGGGGCAGGAATAGATAACTGAGACACACCTTTGGGTAATGGGATATAGCCAGCCATTATGCCTATTTTGGAAGACAAACCTGTCTCTTTCCCCACCCCTCCTTTAAAAATATTCGCCTGGGTGGCTCAGTTGGTTAAAGCGACTGCCTTCGGCTCAGGTCAAGATCCTGGAGTCCCTGGATCGAGTCCCGCATCGGGCTCCCTGCTCGGCAGGGAGTCTGCTTCTCCCTCTGACCCTCCCCCCTCTCATGTGCTTGCTCTCTCTCATTCTCTCTCTCTCAAATAAATAAATAAAATCTTTAAAAAATATATTTGTTTATTTATTTGAGAGAGAGAGAGAAGGCTCACGCGAGTAGGGGGAGGAGTAGAAGGGGAGGGAGAGAAGCAGACTCCCTGCTGAGTGTGGAACCCCAGGTGGGGTTCCATCTCAGAACACTGAGATCATGACCTCAGCCAAAACCAAGAATCAGATGCTTAACTGACTGCACCACCCAGGTGCCCTTCCCCACTCCCTTTTTTATACTTTCAAAAAAATATTTGTTACATATCTACAAGATCTAGGCATGCTGCCCCATACCTATGGATTCTTGGACTTTTGAAAAAGAATACATTCCTTTCTTAAACTTCTGGAAGTATTTGCTGATTCCTCAAATGCCTCAAATTTCCTCAAAACTCCCTTTCCTAACGTGTTTCTTAACATGGCTGAATGTATATGGGAATTAATTTTGATTTGCCTATTTACTACTGTACCTATTTATCACTGCATTAGAGAAGCTTCTCTGAAAGGGCTGTCCTCTTATGCTAGAGATCATGCTATTCACCTAAAGTCCAAGGGAGAATTTGTCTTTGTTTCTCTAAGTTGCTTTTTGGGCTTGGTTTGGTTCAGAATTCCTCCAAGATTTTATGTTACCTTCTAATTATGTTTCAGTGACTCATATTTACTATTCATTTCTTCTGTAAATTGAATCTAGATTGCACAATTACTTTATTCTGGGACTTTATACACCCTCATTTTATTTAATAATGTTCTCATTTATGTATCAAATTATTCTACAGGCATTTGACATACTGTTACAGGTATAATAAGGTGCAGGGTGTAGACCATGGGGCAGTATAATTATAATGGCTTCATAACTTTCTGATTATTATTTATTTGTAAAAAATACATAGTTACAAAATGAATGCAGTCCAATTCAGTGTTTTTACTTTTAGTTAAAGAGAAACATTTGTGAGAGGATGCATAGGAATGCAAGTCAAGTTCACATAAATATTTTCTATGGAGGTGTTGCCCAATGAATTTGAAAGTCTCCCTGGAATATATCAAATATGAACTATTTTATTTACATTTTCTTATTGCTATATCTTTCTGTGATTTTAGAGTTTAATATAAGGTAGGTAATGTATGTTGTACTAATCATTTGAAATTTCTGCTAGTGAATACTAAAATAGCCAAGTACATATTCCATCTGCTGCATGTTGCAATGTACATAAAGATTTATTTTCTTAGCATGATATGTATCAATTTCCAGGATCCCATCTACAGACTCCAGAGTGAGTATGGTGTCTCAGCATGTCCCTTCAGTGGCCACCAAACTTGTAGGGGAGGAAAAATAATTTTCCCTCTACCCTTCAAGATTCTTGGCTAAACTCCCCACCCCCTGCCTCATAATAAAAATACAGATAAACAGGAGAAAAACAGAAATTTAACAACATGTATACCTCCTGTATACGTAGAAGATACCCAGAAAAACTGAATAACTCCTCTAAATGGCCCAAGCCATCACTTTATTTATTTTTTTAAAGATCTTATTTATTTATTTGACAGAGAGAGACACAGCGAAAGAGGGAACACAAGCAGGGGGAGTGAGAGAGGGAGAAGCAGGCTTCCTGCTGAGCAGGGAGCCCGATGTGGGGCTGGATCCAAGGACCCCGGGATCATGACCTGAACCGAAGGCAGACGCTTAACGACTGAGCCACTCAGGCACCCAAGCCATCACCTTAAATACCATCTCCAACTAAAGACCCCCCCCCAAAAAAAAGATATTAGAGGGGAGGGGAAACCAGTTGGGGGAGATTACCAGACAAAACACAATAATGGTTGTTATGGGTATGGTTGATATGTAGATTGTGCCTCTTCCACTATTGATAAGAATTTTTAGAGAATTAGTTAATCCTCCTCTCCCTGGTACAGAAAAGAAGACACCCTTACAAATGGAGACTTCTCTTATAAATTTGAATGTCTGTTACAAAAGGGTGACTTCTACTTGGTTTTTAGAGCCTTTCCTGAGTCTACTATTTCTTAAAAGTAATCAACCTAAATTAATCTTTATGCCAAAGAGGCTTATTTTGGGGTGACAAATTCTCCCCTTGCTTTAAGATTTCTTAGCAAGTTTTGTTATTTTGTGGCAACAAATTAAAAGTGGTCAAGCCATCATCCCACTATAAAATCTTTAAAATGAATGGCTTTACAGGCACCCAGCTGGCTCAGTCGGTGGAGCATGCAATGCCTGATCCTCAGGGTTGTGGGTTCCAGCCTCAAGTTGGGTGCAGAGATTACTTAAGAATAAAATCTTGTAAAAAATAAATAAAAAGTAAAAGATTAATAAAATGAATGGCTCTAATAGAATTTAGCTAAAGAAAATTGCATCTGTCTATTAATCATGGAGAAGTTAAATAACACCTGTAATATATACGTAAGTCAGACTTCATTTTACTATAATAAAACAGTAAGAGACTATTCATACACAAACACACATAAATTGTTTATTTTTATCAAATACCAAATCGTTATTAATATGCAGGCTATATATTGTACTGCTAGCAATTATCACACTTTAAAAGAAGAATGTGAATAAATCCTTGGATACATGGTTGTAGAAAAATAATCATCTTTTATTCATTGTCAAATAACGTGTAGTAAAATTATAAGAAAGAAAATCACAATGACTGAATTTAAATATAAATTTTAAAAGTCTCAGGTAGCTTCTTTTTCTTTTTCTCTTTGTAAAGCAGAGATCACACAGATCCTGAATAATTGTAACTTTGCATTTGTTTTCATGGTGTTTTTCAGCCTTCTGAAGTGTAGCATTCTCCATTATGATTTATGCATTTCTTAAAATTGTGCACTTTTTTGGGTAAGACTAAATCCGTATTTTCTGACCAACTTTCTTTCTACTATAATTTAATTTAAATGTTATAGGCCGTAATAATGAACTGAGTTTTAACTGGGACAGGCCATCATTTTGTACTGATTCTCTGGTAGGCTTTCAGTTGAAAGAAGGAAGTTATAAACCCCTGGCTTGGGGTGAGCCGGGTCAGTTTGAGAGACACTGCTTCAGCATAGGGTCAGCCCAACTGTTCAAACTCAGCCTTCCATCTCCTTAAAGGCTCATTGCTGTTCCCTCAGGACTGCAGTGTTCCTATGGTCATTAAATAAAGAAACCTCCATTTGAAAAATAAAATGGCTAAAATTAATACCTGTGGGGATTTTGAAAAAAATGCCTGTGTGTTTGAGTTCCTATTAAGTGGTCCATCAGAGAAGTAATCAAACACACCTGTGTTTTTTAGGGAACTCAACATAATGCAGTTACTGGTATAGGGACCCTCTATTAAATGGTTTTAATAATCAATTTTCAGTGTCTTTATTATAAAATTCATAAAGAAAAAATGTAGCTCTCACTCTCTAGCCTTAATTGGTAACTGTAAGCAATATGTACTCATATTTTTTTTAAGATTTTATTTTTAAGTAATCTCTACACCCAAAATGGGGCTCAAACTCACAACCCCGAGATAAAAAATCACATGATCCACTGACTCAGCCAGGCAGGTACCCCCAATATCTACTCATATTTCTATTATATTTTCATTTCCCTGGGCAGGCTTCTTAAGGTATCATCCATTCTTTAAAGGTTGGATATTTGCCTTCATTTTAGTTTATTTCAATATAGTAGAGATAGAAACATCCCTTTTGTAGTCAGTTTTGGCTAGCATACCCTAAAATTTACTAACTAATTATAGTGAAATCACAACTCTGCATTCTTCGTTGAGAAGTTGGTGGCAGCCTGTGAAGAAAATAATGTAGTGTGGTTAGCCAATATTCCTGTTTCCTCTAGTGGAATGTGACTAGTTTAATCAATTATATAGGCACAAGAAGTTCCTAAATTACCAATAAGGAAATGGTTCCTGGCCACTATATGTAAAATATTTTAATATCAAATATCTCTAGCTTCATCTAGCCAAGGTTTGAAATAATTTTGTTGGGGAGCAAGAATTTCCTGTCCTCTTCTAGGTCCTTCCAGCTGGACTGAGAATCAAATTGACATGAGACAGATTAACAG
This sequence comes from Mirounga leonina, assembly GCF_011800145.1. NCBI lineage: Eukaryota > Metazoa > Chordata > Mammalia > Carnivora > Phocidae > Mirounga > Mirounga leonina. Next base: position 55,027,596 of record NW_023270825.1, on the reverse strand, counting down.
GAGAAAATCAAATTTAATGTTGTATGTACCAGGAATTCACACAGACATGGAAATTCCAAAGACAGCCAGGCAAAATGAGGTATATATGTCATTTTGAACTAGGGAGAAAGGGTAGAGGTGTGGAACCTCAGAGGGAAGGAATGCAATTCACATAGCACTAATAAGAAGAGCAGATGTTTGGTAATCAGATATTTTCCCTGCCATATCGGTGAGTCACTCAGATAAAAATAATCTTTGGTAATAACCTCTATTCTGGGAAAGACCTCCAATTTAGATTCTTTTGTGTAGTTAAAGGAAGGACAAAATTTTCTCTTGAGCCCTCCGGGTCTGCCTTCAGCTCAAAATAGTCCACATGCTGAAGTGGCGTATTTTGAGGGAACCTCAAGAAAAAAAAAAAAAAAAAAAAAGCATATTTTGTAATTTTAAGTATAGTCCAAGACATTGCACTTTTAATCAGTCAGTGTGGACTGAAATTTGAATGACTGGTTAGTTTTCCTGCAGTTAATCCTTTTGTGGAAGTATCATTGCTATTATTTAATTAAAATCAACACTAGATTGTTCATAATTGTGAACAAGGAGAATGTGATGTAACCTCTTTGCAACCTCTTCAGGTGATTCTATAGAGGAAAAAACATTGAGCTAGATGGTTATCAGCAAAAATAGAATATAGCAAAAGATATAAAAATAGCACTCTCTTCCCTGTCTTTTTCAATCTGAGCAGAGCACTCATTGTATGATTCTGCATGAAATCTGCAAAGTGCTGAGACTCACTTTTAATTGAGGTAACCCTGAGCTTTTTGAAGTATAACCAGTGACAGACCAAAGTGACATTTTGATTAAACAGTGGTTGAATTATGAAGTCTTGTTACTCTCCATCACTGCTGGCAACTTTAATTGGAGTATAAGGTCCAACTAAAGGTAAAACAACAAAGCAAAAACAAAGGAACAAATAACAGAATCATGGTACCTTTTTATATCAGTTCTCTCACAGTTCACACATATACAGACTTATAATTTTCTTCATTTTTTCTTTTGTTCTTTTGTTTGAATCAATAAAGAATGTCCTTCTGATACTTTTTTCCTTTTTTGTTTGTCTTAGTTCTAAAAATTGGCTAATTCCAGATAAAAGATCTTAATTACAGTTTATTCAGTCGCCAGTTTAATTTTTAATGAAGCACCTCTAAGGATATACTCTTTGCTAGTATTTGCATTCAAATTTTCCTAAGATATAGATTGCTGTATTATCTTCATCATGATTAAGTGATGGATACTTAGAGATACATTAATGAATCAGAGAGGAGAGTACAATTGCAGAGTGCTTTTCGTTACAGAGTACTTCAGTGTTGTTAAAGGATAGGATCAAAGTATGGCTTTGAAATTTATCTCGCAGATGTAGTTATGCAGGTCAAAGGTACATTACAAGAAAGTTTATTGCAGTGTGATTTATAATAGCAAAAACATATTTTATAAAATACTGTACAGCCTAAGTATTTATCAATAATGGGCAGGTTTCTTAACGAAATATTGTGCTGCTCTTTAAATAACTGAAATAGATCTATATTTGTTGATAAAGAAAGCGGTCCAATATATATGGTTACATAAGAATAGAAGTTATGGGGTCTATAAAAAATATACCTACATGTATTCAGATGCACATAAATGCATATTTATAAATTAACATTCTTTGGAAGTATACATACACACAAAAAAGTAGATGGTGGTTTCCTCCCGGTAGGAGGGTCAAATGATTTTCAATTTTATCCTTTTATAGACCTTGACACTTTTTTGCTTTGTACGTGTAATAATTCATAATAATAAAAAGCTTAAATATAGGGTTTAAATAGCCATTATTGTTATAGATCAAATAAAATTAAAAATGAATATTCTAAATAATGAAACTACATGCTAGATGTTATATATTGGATAAGTCAACAAAAATATCAATATTTACAAACTTATTTTTTAAATAAATTGTAGAAATTTAGCAACCAAGCTTATCTAGAATATTGTTTGCACTGTTTAAAACAAACTGAATATCTGCCTCTTAAAGAGCATTTCCTTAACAATATGAAATACCAAACAGTGCTCAATTGCTTCAGAGTTCCTTCTCTGCCTTATATTGCAACTTTTTAAAGGAAAACTATTTATAAAACTTAAATATTTAATTTAATCTAAAGTAATAGGTAAATTTCACTTCCATGATAAAGGATGTTTCATTCTGGGTTTTATTTAAGTTCACAACTCTATGTTTCTGGAGATTGGAGTTTTGAGTTAGCATTGGAAGTATACATACACACAAAAAAGTAGATGGTGGTTTCCTCCAGGTAGGAGGGTCAAATGATTTTCAATTTTATCCTTTTATAGACCTTGACACTTTTTTGCTTTGTACGTGTAATAATTCATTGGACAACCAGCACAAAGTTGGCCCTGAAAGGTGAAAGATGGATAGATGAAAGATTGGATCTTTAAATCAAAAAAGAATTAACTTTTTTCTATCATCTTAATGTAACTTGAAGATAAAATTATGTTTTCTAATTTATTCCAATTTATTAAAAAACTAAATAAAACAAAACAAAACAGAAGTATATAGGAGGTCCTGCTACACCAGTCTAGAAAATTGATAATAGGGAAAGAAAATACCACTGAATTCCACATTAACAGAGATTAAAGTATTATTTGAATTTTGTACAGAAGTATGAAGCTAAACTTTTTTTTTTTTTAAGATTTTATTTATTCATTTGACAGAGAGTGAAAGATAGAGGGAGGCAGAAGGAGAGGGAGAAGCAGACTCCCTACTGAGCAGATAGCTTGATCCTAGGATCCTGGGATCATGACAGCCAAAAGCAGATGCTTATCTGACTGAGCCACCCACGTGCGGCCCCCCTCGCCTTTTTTTTTTTTTTAAGATTTTATTTAGAAGCTAAACTTTTTTTTAAAGATTTTATTTATTTATTTGAGAGAGAGTGAGAGAGGGAGCATGAGTGTGTGAAGGGCAGAGGGAGAAGTAGGCTCCCCACTGAGCAGGGAGCCCAATGCAGGACTCCAGGATCATGACCTGAGCTGAAGGCAGACGCTTAACTGACTGAGACACCCAGGCGCCCTGTAAAGTTAAATCTTAACAACTTTTGGAACTCAACTTTTGGAGGCTATTTTTAACAACAACAAAATAAATAATTACAACTATGCATATTCCTAGAGTAAGAAAAACACTCAAATCTTACCATTCCGAGGTACATTTTCAAATAATAGTTATCAATAGCATAAATGGATAGTTTTTATTTCACATTTAACTTAAACAGCATAATTCTAAGGAAGTTAATTTCTTAAAATTTCTTTTCCACTTTTTTATTGAGATATAATTCAAATACTGTGTGTCACCCTTTTGAAGTGTACAATTTAGTGGTTTTTATTATAATCACAAGGTTGCACAACCATCACCACTATCTAATTCCAGAACTTTTTTTCCTCTCTCCCCAAAGACACTCTATATCTATTAGCAATCACTGCCTATTTCCCCCTCCCAGGAGGTTAATTTTTTTGGGGGGAGGGGCGGGGGGGGTTGAGGAAGTGGGCAGGAAAAAAAAAGGAAAAGACAAAAAAGCACACCAAAACCAAACTGGGGCTTTTTTTTTTAATTAATTTTCCTAAGGACCTTTTTAAATCTTTGTTTTTTTGAAGCATTCTTGTAGATATTTTTTTCATTTATCAAGTTTTATCCTGTGAGATCCTCTTTTGTCTATGCATTTGATTCTAGCAGTTATTCCACATCATTCATAGAATTCATGAAATCCTAATTTTTATAAATGAAATTGCAGTTTACTATAGATATGCAACATGTTTGTAATGTGAGAGTAATGATAAAGAAGTTGACAGCATGGTCAAAGATGTAGCTCTCTCTATTGATCTCTCTGACCATCTATCTATACTGGTGTGAAGTGGAAAGAGAGATTTGAATGGGATTGATTCTATAAGTGAATGGTTCATTAGTGAATATTGTCTTATAGTGATACTTTTTGATGCATTAAACAATCTTGTAATTTCAGTGATTGGAGTAAAGAATACTAGGTTAAAAGCCCCTTTGTATATCGGTTGAAATTGTATATATTTTTCCCTTTTTTAAAAGAGAAACAATGAGGGGCGCCTGGGTGGCTCAGTTCATGATCCCAAGGTCCTGGAATCTAGCCCGCACCGGGCTCCCTGCTCAGCGGGGAGCCTACTTCTCCCTCTGCCTGCCGGTCCCCTGCTTGTGCTCTCTCTCTCTCTCTCTGTGTGTCAAATAAATAAATAAAATCTTAAAAAAAACTTTAAAAGAGAAACAATGAAATATACTTAAAATTTCTGTTTATGCATGCTGTATATTAGAAGCTGATTTTATTTATTGCAGATAAAAAATAATGTTTTCTCAGTATTCAGCATTCTTGATTTTAGTGACATTTGACTGATAACTTATTTCAATATTGCTGAGTTAATATTTTGTTGCACAGAGGATCTAAGCACTGTGCAGAGACTGTTCTGTCAAGAGTGCGGCTTATTTGGTCTCTCAATTCTGAGTTTTTGAATCTTGACTCTAATTTTAAGTTCCTTTTATCCCTCATTTCTCCTTAAGAATATTTACTTCTTTCTCACTAAGGTATCAGTGAAACCATTTATCAGAATACATAAAATGAAACAATTCTAAACTGGTCCTCTTTTTCTGTGGTTGGGTGCTGTATCTTTAACTTCCTGATTTGTTTATTCAATAAGTATTTATAGATAACATTCTACAGGTACCAGAAATAGTGTTAAGATCTGAAGATCCAACAGTAAACAAGAGAGATACGATTGTTGCCCTTGTTGATATGATTGTTGTCCTTGTTGAATGTACAGAGTAGCAGGGAGGAAGATACTTTGAAATTCATGGATTCAATTTGTTGAGCACCACTTAGGTATTATGTGTCTGATACTGGTATTGGCATTAAAGAAATAGAGTTGGTTTGCATGTATGCAGATTGTTATGACACAAGAAGTCCAGTGTGCTCTGAGAATGTTCAAGGTGGGATCCCATCAGTCAGGCTCACCTTCTTCTGGATCTCCTGTCAGCCCATGTTCCATGTGGATGAATGAATGATGGTACAGGTTAGGCTTGTTCTATCTGGGCTGCTGTTTTGTCTCCTGTAAATTCTCATTTAATCTGTAAACTATTAAAATTCAAATGTTAGGCTAGATTCATCACCAGCTATTTTTAAAAAAATAGTATTGCAGATTGTATGTGTGTACGTACATGTGTATATATGATGCCATGTATCTCCGTATTTGCAAAAAAATACTTTCTGTGATTATTTATGAGGTATCGAGGATTTTCCTACTTGTCTTTCTATTTTAGATAATATAGACTGCTCTGGCTCAAGTGTTGGCTTAAAAATTTGTTTGAAGAGTATTTCCTGTTAATCAAAAATGTATTGCCCTACGGGTTATTTCTTGTTTTACACCATCAGATAAATTATCCAACAACAGGAGCCTGAAATTTACTTTTCAATCAACTTTGGGCTCACTTACTTGTGGGTTATGCTTCCAAGCTGTTTTATGGCTTTGAAAGACTTCTCTATTACTTATTTGTAAAATAATTCCATTGTTTTACTTCAGCTCATTCTCTTCAACATAACTACATAGTCAAAAGTTCCTGTGTGTTATTGAGGGTAGACAAATACCATTTTATTTCTCTGGATGGAATTTTCTAATTGGGTGGCCAGTACAGCTGGTATAAAATTCTGTCCAAGTATTACTAAACTGTTTGCAGTTCTCTAAACATACTTAGCTATTTCATACTTCAGTCTTTGATTCTACTCCTTTTTTCCCCCAAAGTATCATTTTCTCATTATCCTCAAATTATTTATTGAACAGAATTTCCAAAATGTCCTTTTGGGAAGGGCTTCTCTGATGCCTCGAAGTTGAGATTGTTGTCACACACCTTTGTTTCTTGTTGCCCTCAGCATATGTTCTGGAGAGGCATCAGGTGGTTCTCGGTGTTCCCAAGCAATGTAATGTAATGGCCATTCGGTATCACAGCATTTTTATTTCTTTTTTTAAATCACAGCACTTACACAATCTATTTAAATCATTTCCTTATCTTTCTCCCCACATACACTAGACAGACTCTGATGTCTTTGAGGGCATGGTATATTTAACATCCTTAAAATTTACTTTTTATCCAAATGCCTAGAATAGTGTTTGAAATTATTCAATTGAATATTGAAATGAATCACTTATGTATGGGTAAGGAGGTAACACGGGCCAAACACAGGCAACAGTTTTCTCAAAAATTTTCCCCAAGTTTGTTGATTTCAAGTTAAAGATTTGAAGACTTACTCAATAAAGAAATACTGGGGAAAACCAGGAAGGACCTATATACACATCCCATTTCCTCTGAGTTGAACCAGTTTAAAACAATGACTTCTTTCAGATATATAATTATCATTCTGAATTGGCTGTTAGATAATGTAAATTTAGCAAATACTGTAAATGTTTATCATTTCAAAGTTATAATTTGAATTATTGAACCTTTTCAGGGATTTCTGAAGGCTGCTTTTGAGAAATACATGACTTTCGAACAGATCTTTTTCTTGGATTACATTCTCCCCATTTGTTTGAGTCCATATCATTTTCTCAGAACCCAGAAATTCTAATTCCATGTTGTACATCCTAGTACAGTATAATATGTGCATAATAATGTACACTAGTTATGTACTAGTATGTATACTAGTAACAATATATATACCACTGTGTACATACAGTAATGTACACTATGGCATATATACACTATATGTATAGTATATAATAATATGCATTATAGCATAGTACATATAGTATAGTTGTCATTTACTTGCTAATTCAAAGGTACAGTACTAAAATAGTGAGAAGATTCTCATTTCTTTGACAGCATTACTATTTTGCATCATATCCCTTTGAGAGGAAATAAATGGAAAAGTATAATTTTCTTTTACAGTAGAATATCTTAGTCATATAAAATCTATGATTTGATCATTGGACATACATTTGTGTACTGAGGTTTTCTTTGGTCATTTTAAAAAAGTCCTTTATATCAAGTACATACATTTTATTTTCTTGGTATTTTTCCTTCGATATTTGTGTTCTTTACCATTTTGTTTCCATCTTTTATTGTAAAGATGCCATGTGTCTTTGTATTCTCTTTATTTTCAACTCATTGACTTTAAATGGAAGAACAAATTAAAATCTGACTGTTTCTTCTGACTTATTAAATGTTAGGGTGAATCAGGTTGAAATCGTTTATGCAAAGTTCTGGACTCTCTACTTATACTCTTCCCTCTTTTAATCTATACTTATATTCCTGCAAGATAAATCTTCCCACAGTGCTTCAGTCATGTAATTTCCCTGGCCAAAAACCTCCAGAGGTTCCCCATTGCTTATTAAATTAAATTCAAACTTGTTCTTTGACATTCATGACCCTCCAAACCCCAATAAGATCCAGCTTCTAGTCTCAACTATGACTACTCCTCTGTTTACACCAAATACAGTAATAAAACTGAATTATTTGATTTGTACGGGCTCTACTATCTTTTTTTCCACTCTGTATATTTCTTTGAGCTTTTTCCTGAAACACTTGTTTTCTGTAATTTCTGACTGTTCAAATTCAACTGATTATCCTCCAGAAACTATTTCAGAAGTCTATGTCTTTAAGAAGCTTCTCCTGATTTATTGATTCAATACATATTTATCTGTAAGGCATTAGTAAAGGGTACAATCAAGGAAAGAGTTAAAATCCTTATTATAATGAGTGTATTTATTAGGCCAAGGTGTTAGATGATAAATAAATAAATAAAAATATAAAATATTAAGTGATGGTAAGTGCTATGAAGGAAAATATTGAAACTGCCATAGGAGTGTGTAATCAGAGGTGGAGGGCTGATATATTATTAAGGGTGATCAGGCATATGTTCTTTTATGAGGGGACAGTTTCAGAGAGACCAAAATGAGTAGGGGACTAAGTCATGGAGATATCCAGAGGACCTGAGACTGTAGGAAGCGTGAGTTCGAGACCGCTGGGACAGCAGTGAGCTGGCTGTGTTTACAAACTAGCCATCAGGCTCTGGTGGCTTAACAGGAGTGAGTGAGCAAAGATGTTAGAAAGAAGTAAGCCTTGTGAGCCAGCCCACGGATTTTGACTTTCAGCGTGGAAGATAGTAAAACAAGGAGGGTTTTGAGCAGAGATTTGACTTGAAATGGCTTATTATTATAAAGAATCACTCTGGTCACTGCCTTTGAATAGGCTACAAGGTCACAGAGGGAAAACAAGGGTGCACAAAAGGCTATGTCAATCAAGATTTGATGGTGGATTGAACTTGGATTTTGGTGTAGGAAGTGACTAGATAAGGGTTAGTTTTGTGAAATAAGGGACTATGTTTAAAAGGAGGTAAGAAGTAACACACAAAAAGTCAACATTGTTTTGTAGACTCTTTCTTCATCTTCAAAGCTACCATTACTTTTTTATTTTTAACAGTAATATCTGTGCACGGTTCTTTACTAAGCTATTTACTTACATTATTCATATTTAGACCTCACAACAACCCTATGAACTGTAGGTATTAAATATTACTGTTACATTTTTATATATGAGGTATTTGGGAAATAGAGAAGTTGAATTATTGGAAAATATTATATGTGTCTATCTTCCTGTATTCTTAGGGAAGGCAAAAAAGGGCTAGGAATAAATACATCACATTGTTAATAGTGGTAGAAAAGTAGATAATTTTTCTTTTATTTATATTTATCTGTATCCCTTTTAAAAAATAGGCATTGGTTTCCTTTACTTATTTTAGAATTCCTAAATTTAGATGTATAAGGATATTGCCTTTACAATCTAATAAATGTCAAATGTGAAAATCATGATTTTTAACTCAATTTACCAGACTTTTTAATTTTATAATTGACAAAGTGTGGGATTTACACTCAGACTTGATTTCAAATTCTGTCACCTTGGGCAAATAACGTAGCCTTTCTGGACCTGCGTGTCTTATCTGTACACTGAAGCTAACAGTCCCAAGGTTTCAGGCTTGTTTTCAGGATGCAAGTGGATAACAAAATAACTGGGTTAGGCACGATGCCTGAAACAATAGAGTACAATGAAATGGTCACTGTTATTATGTCCATATGATGTAGGTTTTTGGATTTAATTACTTAATAAATAAGACAAAGGCTACAATACCATAATATATATAAAACAATATAGCTGAAGTCTATATCTAATAAATTGCTATGAAAATGAATTTCAACTAAGAACTTTGGTTAATTTTACAATTTTTTATATCCCAATGTCATGCCTTAATTATAGGCTCTCCTGTTACTTTGGAGGATGGAATTTATATTCTCCTTAAATTTTTAAAAATATTTAACATATATTGATTCTCTTTATTTTAAAATGCTTTAAAAATAAATAAAATGCTTTAGTGGGTTCTTTTAAATAGATTTGGACAATTATAAATAATCAATTAAGGACCATTTTTAGACACTGGCTTAGTGCGGGCCAGTGCTGTAAAAACACACTTGACGTCAATGTTAGCTTTCTATTCATTCAGGTTTTAGGATCAGGTCCAATTCCATAAAAACATTGCAATTATGACAATATGTGTGGTAATGTCGTGAGTGTAAGTTAAGATTCCCTTTATACACATAGATGGTTAAAAACAGCCAGCAATGGGGCGCCTGGGTGGATCAGTCCTTAAGCGTCTGCCTTCAGCTCAGGTCATGATCCCGGGGTCCTGGGATCGAGCCCCGCATTGGGCTCCCTGCTTGGCGGGGAGCCTGCCTCTTCCTCTCCCACTCCCCCTGCTTGTGTTCCCTCTCTCGCTGTGTCTCTCTCTCTGTCAAATAAATAAATAAAATCTTTTTAAAAAATTAAAAAAAATAAAAACAGCAGGGAAAATGTTCTCTGCAATTTTTGTAAATGTTGCCCTCTATAGTTAAGAAATTTTTAAAAATCATAAGGTGAAAAATATTTAGATGGATTAGGTAAGTGCACCCCTAAAATAATGAAATGGACCCCATTTTCTTTTCTTTTCTTTTTAAGATTTTATCTATTTATTTGAGAGAGAGAGAGAGAGAGAGAGTTCACAAGTAGGAGGGAAGGGCAGAGGGAGCAAGAGAAGCAGACTCCCCACTGAGCAGGGAGCCCGACACAGGGCTCTATCCCAGGACCCTGAGATCATGACCTGAGGAGAAAGCAGATGCTTAACTGATTGAGCCATCCAGGAGCCCCATGACCCTATTTTTCTAATATGTGTGTGTGTGTATAAATTTCTCCACGTCCACGGGCGCCTGGGTGGCTCAGTCGATTAAGCGACTGCCTTCGGCTCAGGTCATGATCCTGGAGTCCCGGGATCGAGTCCCGCATCGGGCTCCCAGCTCAGCAGGGAGTCTGCTTCTCCCTCTGACCCTCCTCCCTCTCATGTTCTCTGTCTCTCATATAAATAAATAAAATCTTTAAAAAATTTTTTTTTCCACATCTTATACCTAGCAGTCCAAATGAACAGCTGTTAGATGTTAATGTGACTGAATCACATTTTTTTCCTAGAGATAAGAATGTGAAGAAATAAAAACTAATGCAATCTTCTGCAATCTTGTTTTAAAATTATCAGTCCTACTAAATTATTGTTGTATGATTTACATTATCTTGGTTTGCCTTGCCTCTAAGTTCAGTTATTTCCATTGGCTTTCACTCTTCTTAAAGGTCACTAGATTTTTTAATATTACAATGATTGTTATAAAATAAATTCAGGATTACTATGTAATGGCTTTTAATAAAACTAAGCAAAACTAGATTCAGTGTGTGAAGGACATTCACTATAATGAGCTTCATTACATTCACTCAGTGGTAGACCTGTATGAATCGACAATGATCCTAACTTTTCTGAAATTAAATGTTTTAACATTTCTTCTAGATTAGAGGTTATACTCATCTTTGAATAGTACCAAAAAAGTGTCACTATATTGGGATGTTCTTCCAGTGATGGGCTCATCCAGAGATATTCCTTTGTCTAATGCACTTTCTCCCCATGGCGTCTCCTGGTGTTCAAGAAGCCATAAAGACAAATAGCTTAATACAGAGAAAGGACACACAGTGCTGTTGACAGGTATAAGAGCTTCTGTACTTTAAGAGAAGAAATAAAATAGTATAATAGTATAATTTGGGAGCCACAGGAGAATTTTGTAGTCTTTCATGAAACACTAACTATATAGATATAATTCTTGACACTTTGAAATATGACACTTCTTCTAGGGCATGATTAACTATAATATATTTTGTGGACTGATTCTAAGAACTGTATGTCCCAGTGTATAATTAAAGACCTATTGCATAAATTATACCAAAGTGATCTGATTTCTTTCAAGCTGTGGGATTTGGGTCCATTTTTATTTTTTATTTTTTGGTCCATTTTTATTTTTGTCACTTTCTTTTTTTTAAAAAAAGATTTTATTTATTTATTTGAGAGAGAGAATGAGAGAGAGAGCATGAGAGGGGTGAGGGTCAGAGGGAGAAGCAGACTCCCTGCTGAGCAGGGAGCCCGATGCGGGACTCGATCCCAGGACTCCAGGATCATGACCTGAGCCGAAGGCAGTCGCTTAACCAACTGAGCCACCCAGGCGCCCTATTTTTGTCACTTTCAGTTTTGATTCTGTTTTGACATATTGAAAGTGAGATCTGTTCTTTCACTTTTCTACATATACTGGATTAAGACTCCTTTGGGTTATTCTTAATATGGCGTATAATTTAGGACTTGCATTAGTGTAGTCCTTTTAGGAAACATTTCATCAATAGTTACAAATTTCTCCCAAATGACAAGTATAAAAGGGCAGAATATTAATATTTTTATGATTTTAGGACTCAGAAAAGCATTATGGTTTTGTGATGAAACTGGAACCTATTTCTTTCTAGTAATTATATTTTGTTAAGGTCAGCAAACCATATTGGCTTCTGAACATTGACTCAGTTATATCCTTCAAAACCAAGAACATTTAGATGTACCATATTTCCTTAAAGTATTTTAGTTGTTATAAATATTTTTAAAGGACAAACACAAAACTTGTATGTTCGCAGGACTCTGTATTGGCTAGTATATATAATATATCTGAAACTTTATAAGCCAAAAAACCCGGATATTCAGATGTCAATATTTTTGAGTCCAGTTTTAAAAGTTAACACATGCCATAGAAAGTTAAGTTGAAATGTCTAACTCTTTAAGTAAGTTTAATGATTTAATGGAGATTTTCCCGAGTATCTTTTTTTTAAAGATTTTATTTATTTATTTATTTTGAGAGAGAGCATGAGTAGGGGAGGAGCAGAGGCAGAGGGAGAGGCAGGCTCCCCTCTGAGCAGGGAGCCCAACATGGGGCTTGATCCTGGGACTCTGGGATCATGACCTGAGCTGAAGACAGACGCTTAACTGACTGAGCCACCCAGGCTCCCCATTTCCCAAGTATCATAATATACTATGTTCTGTAATGTGAGTGATTAGAAGATAAGTGGTAATTTTTGTTTTAAAAAATAGTTATATTTTGGGGAACTATGGCAACCTCACAAATGAATCTATCAAAGCAGATTGTGAATGATGCAATATGAGACCATTGGGTTATGAGGTTAAATGAGAGAAAGATAAGATCTAGTTAGGAGTCCAGAATATATCAGAAAGAAGGATACAGCTGAGATGGTCCTTGAAGGACTGGTAGGATTGAGTGGTTTGAAGTAAGAGAGTGGGCATTTTCTTTTCTTTTGTTTTTAAAGATTTTATTTTTAAGTAATCTCTACATCCAACATAGAGCTTGAACTCACAACTCTGAGATCAAGAGTTACCCATTACTGATTGAGCCAGCCAGGTGCCCCAAGAGTAGGCATTTTAGAATATGGGGACCATGTGAAGAAAACAACAAAAGAAGGCTGAACAAATCATCTTTAGGAGTGACTAGCCTGAATATCACTGGAGTTTAGGGTATAAATAGGAGAGTAATGGAAGAAAATGCCTGAAAATATTTTAGAGGTAAGGAATTCATATGAAATTTTGATGGAAATTTGGAGCCATTGAAGTTTAATGAGTTGGGGAATTACACAGTTGGAACTTCTTTTGTGAGTATAATCAGAAAATGGTTCATCTGATGAGTTAGAGAAATATTGGAAGCAAAGAAACTGGTTAAAAGACAGCACAAACATTCTGGGTGGGAAGCAATAAGGACCTGCATTGTGGAGTTTGTATTAAAAAAGGAAATAAGCATCTGGCTCAGTGACCTCAGGGAACTCCAGTTACTTTCATTTGAATTTAGGAATTTTGTTTTAATACATTGTCTTCTGTGAGATCACAGGAGTTAATAATACACTCTCTTTTCATCTCAAGTTCTCAGTCTGAAAGGGGTTTATTTCATGGATCTCCCATACTGTTCCTGACTATGGGCATTTGCTATGACCTTTGGGCCCCTCAGTACCAGTTCCATTGTTTAGGCCAGATAGATAAAAGGTGCTCAGGCTAGGGTCTTCAGTAGGAGGTGCCCCTCACTAGTCAGGCTTCTTAAGACTATGATTACAATTAGGGAGAGTTACTCTCTCTTCATGTACATCTATCATCTTATGGTGGTCGAATTACATGGTTTTCAGCATGTCATGTTCAGATATGTTGTTTTGTTTTCATTTAATCATTCATGACACTTTAAAACTCCCAGCATTTGAGGTAAGAAAGAGGACAGGATTTTTACTTCTTCTGAATCTCCTTTCTTCCTTTGTAGGTATAAATCAAGGTGTTCTGATTAGATCCAGAATCTGTCCATAGTCATCTCTAATTCTTAAAGAACTCCATTCTGAATTTGCATACACTACTACCCTCAACCTGATATCCCAGAACAATAGTCAGGACTGGGATTATTCTGTTTACCCAAGTTTGGGGTTTATCTCAGTCAATTGCCAGGCCTGTGTGGATAACTCCCATGTTATTTTATTTATGTATGTATGTGTGTATGTATGTATGTATTTATTTATTTTTGTTCTGAGCTTTTTACACTTCATTTAGAGTTTTTAGATATACATAGGATTGCTTAGGGCTAAATGAAAATTGCAGCCTGTATCTAACAGCAGAATCAAAAGTGCAAGAGCTGCTGGATTTGCTTTTTTTAAAATTTTTAAATTTTATATTTTTAAAAGATTTTATTTATTTATTTGACAGAGAGAGACACAGCGAGAGAGGGAACACAAGCAGGGGGAGTGGGAGAGGGAGAAGCAGGCCCCCTGCAGAATTGGGAGCCTGGTGTGGGGCTCGATTCCAGGACCCTGGGACCACGACCTGAGCTAAAGGCAAACGCTTAACGACTGAGCCACCCAGTCTCCCTCAAGGAAGTCTTTAGGACCTTTGGCAGGAACAGATGCTCAAGTCAGTTCAGCACCTTGAACAGTTCTTCTGTGCCCTTGGGCTCCACTGTGGGGGGAAGGTTTCTTTCTCAAGCCTAAATTTCCCTTACGGAATCTTTCCAGGTTTTGCTTCAAATCCAGATTCCATTGCCTGTTTTCTCTCTTGGATTCAAGATTAAGATCTTCCCTTACTCCCAGACTCATTTATGCCTATCATATCAACACCAAACCCATTCTGCTGTGGCCTTTTGTGACTGGATACTGGCTCCACTTGCTAGAAGTTCTGAAATCTTAATAGATGCTATAATATGAGATCAGTCATCCACACAGGTAATGATATCCCTATTTCTTTACTCAGCTCACAGAAATGATGCATCCTGAGGACTTTGGGTCTCTGGGATTTCTGCTGTTATTAGTGAGGACTTTGTAGATATAATATGTTCATATTATACTAGATATCAGATAAGTTGTTTCTCTTATTAAAATGGTAGGGGGTTAGGAACCAAGATAGTTTTACCAAGAGCTGTCATATTTTGCTTAGAATGCAGTGGGGGTATCTGTGTATTGTTAATAGTTAACTCTACACTGTCAGGAGCTGCTATCCTCAGAAATTACTGTAAGGCAGCCTTCTACATTCTTGCTTAAATATATTTTTGATGGGTTGAATGATGAGACCCATTTAGTGAAGAAAAAATAAACTTTGAACAACATTTCATATAATATTCTTGCTCTTGCTAAATGAAAAAAAGACATTTAAAAACATCTGACTTACCAACTTCTAGCTTGCATAGTGTTGTATATCAGTTCTTACAAAAATTGATATTCTTTGAAAGAAAGAGCCTAGTTCTCAAAAAAATAATTCCAAGCAATGTTAATTTTTGGAAGTCTATTTTAAAACTAATATAACCTAATTATATAAGATGTAGTTTTTATAACATAAGCTAAATTCTATAATATATAAGCAAATGTAAATTTTATAAAGCGTAAAAGTAATGATAACTAAATATGTTAATATGTATTAAATATTTTTATCAGAGCCTTTAAATTATGCTTCTGGAAATACATTAGATGTGGTATTTCAAATACAGATGGAAATGATGATATTTGTATATCTCTTTGCATCTCTTAGAAAGCATTTTTCTCATGTTATATTTTTTAATCCTTACAGAAATGCTGTGAGGTAGAAAAGGTTGGTACCATTGTCTTTACAGTACAGATAGGAAATTTGTTTAGTAAAACATGCTTGAAAAGTGACAGAAATGGACTCTTAATATTCTAGTACCTCAGTATTCTTCTGACTCCTAGTATTATGTGGCCTCTATTTAAACACTAAAATAATACTTTTTTCCCTAAAGACAGAGCTCATGAACTGTTCAACAATGGCAGGTATCCATTATGTTCCTCTTATGATTAGTATTTTGCTAGGCACTGGGAATGCAAAGTAAATGACTGCCTTGGCCCTCAAAGGATGGATGGTCTGATAAATATTTTTTATAGACCCTGTCATGGTTTAATCTGCAAATAACAGACACAGGGAATAATTTGTCTCTTGTTTCTTTAGCCAACAACATGATGCAATATTATCTTTTTTCCTATAATATTACTAATTGAGCAAAGAGAAGCTTCTTCTGCTGGGTTGAGTGGATAGCCTTTGTAGAAAGGGAACCCTCCTAGGAACTGGGCCCCTGGATTTTGTCTTTGCCTCTGATACTAACTTATACAACTTCGAGATTATCATTTAAAGTTTTCAGGCCTTAGTTTTTTTCATTTATAAAATAAAACTTGGCCCACTCACCTCATAGGGTTGGTGTGAAGAAAACATTTTATAGGTAAAATTGAAATTGAAAAATATGAGAGGACTAGACAAATACAGAGTAATAATGTCTAATTCTGGTTACTATGTTGAGAAATTACTATCAGGTAACTAGAGTTATGATAAAAACTGCCACACTGACAATACCTAGCACATTCTTTAATTGGGTCCCATATCTGCTAGGATCAGAGGTGAAAGGAAACTTAAGTAATGAAAATGTCAGAAGTGAAAACATATTTAATCATCAGTCTGAAGATCCTGACATTTCAAGTAAGCTTTGTCAATATAGTCTTACAGCTTGAGGTAGGTTGGAGTGCCATTTTTCCTTTGCCTTAGGCTGTTAATATAGAAACATATGTTTTTTTTTAATGCCAAAGCAAGTGGGAATATGTTATTGTTAGAAACCTATAATAATTCCAGCATTTTAAGGCACCAAAGCACTACATTGTAATGCAGTTCTACACTAAAGGAAAACTTCTGCTTTTAGATAAGCAAATTGAAGATATGTTTCCACAGCCTAATTTTTCCCATCATGACCTTTATTACATCACATTTTACTTGCATTTATATCTTTGAAGGAGCAACAGATAGGAAAGACTAGGACACTGTGAAGATACAGTCATGTGGAGCACTCATGAAAAATTAAATGCCCTCAGCACACACAGAAGTAGGTCATTTCATTCTTTATTAAATTTATATATCATAGTCACTGATTAACCTGTATTTGGGTATTATAATTAGATAAGTCTGAACTTTCTTTATTGTCAAAGTATCTACCATGTATAACAGACAGTATCGAGTTAAAAGATCATCCAAGTAGTTTCTTCCTCAAATTTCTTTGCCCTTTGTTTCATATTTCATGATTTTGCACCTCTGTCTTGCATACTTCTAGGGTTCTTTCCCTAAGTCACCTAGTTTTATCTTTGGTAGCTTATATCAGTGAAAGATGAAAGATCTCAGGTCTAAATAGAATACATAGGGCATTACATTAGAACTGTATCTAAATACCCTGGTGTTAGAATTTCAAGGATGAGTATTTGAAGAAATGGCACAAAGAACTTTACGTTTTTCAAAGATATAGGATGGCTGAGTAGACAAAGAATAAAAAAAAATTCACCCTCTCAAGTGCAAATTATATAAACTGGCAGCCGATATTCCCCTCCTAATGTAAAACCACAGCACAGTATCTTGAGACATATTTGATCATTCCTGGAGACAGGATGATCTATTTGGTGGGCATTTGAAAATGTTATTCTGAAGGTCTGAAAAGGACATTGGATGGGTCATATGAAATATTAGCTACATTCAAGTATTATATTAGAGAACTCCAGAAAAATGGGAATGCATTTGATTGTGAATTTCAAAAACAAAAAGGATGAAGAAAATAAATTAGTATCTCCCTTTCACCATTATTAAGAAAATATGACCTGTACGGTTTTTTATGACATGCTTATAGGTTGGAAAGAGTAATATTTTGGTTAATGTAAATTGCAAATTTTAGCTATTTTATGATAGTGTATTTTTCAGTGTTCAAAACACCATGCTGTAGCAATAAGATTACTATTTTTTTTTCTCATTTCATGTACACATCAGTACTTTTAGCATGGCATGAGTTTTCTATGCATTTTTTATGTGGATATTTTTCATTTTCTTAGGAAGATAACACAACATTTAACACCAAATTGCTCCTTAAACTCGACAGATATGCTGCCAAATTAATAATTATTTGGTCGGTAGAGTCCTATATCAGATATTCATGGGCTTCTTTGTGGTTTGAGAATGGCTTTATGATTTACATTTAAAAGATTTTGAAAGGTGAAGGATAATTCTACTTTCCTGAAACATCAGAAGTTGAAAATGTGAAACATTACTGTAGTCACATAAATCAACCAATTTCCCTTTGTTTTCATAGTTCAACATATTTTCCCTTGTTGAAAATGAATGCATCAGCATAAAAGCCTCTTGAGCAAGAAAAATGTGTATTTATCACTGTAAGTGCATTTCTATAATACCTTGAGGTTACTGAAATTGACCCTAAACCATGTTTTATTTCTGACAATAGATTCCTTTCATGTGTTGATATTTATAGTTTTATGCCTTAATAGAGATGCAAAAATAATTTTCATTGCAAAAAACCCATGTAAGGTCTGTCTTATTCTTTGAATTTTTTGTAGCATTTGGGAAACATCACAAGCATTTTACTCAATGTAAGGCTTAACAGATTATCCATCATAACTCTTATAACACTTCTGTCCTCCAACAAGGTGTTGAAATATGTATGCGTGGTGAATCATCTGTGTTACTACAAAGTACACCTGTCTAGTAAACATACAGAGAAGAGAAGATAAATTCTAGACCAAAAGGCTGTTTGCGTTAGAACCTAAATACTAGTTTTTCTGATTTACCGTATCATCACTTTGCACTTCACATTTTCCATTTGGAAAATGGTGATAACATTAGTCTTCATCTAGCTCAATGGATGTTACAGAAATAGATGAGACAGCATATGTGAATAGTTCACAGAGCTTTGAAAGAAAGTTGCTGTGCAGATTGAGGTAATGTGTACGCCAAAGCTACTCGCTAAGGCAGGTGCTTCCTCTCCTTGATATTTAGTTTCTCCCATTGTAAGGTCAAAGCAGGCTGACTGCCAAGAGACAAGGAATATCATGAAATACTGGAATAGATTACAGGATTTTAGCCCTGTTTCCCACTTCTCCATTCCTGATGACTTGGATTAAATGGTGACTGCCAATATGAATTGATAGAAAGACAATTTGCATCATGACTCATAGACCCCCCTGCTTGCTACTTATTAACTGTCTTTTGTTTTTCCTTTTTTTTTTTTTCTTAGCATCTTGTACTCTGAAGTGAAAGGCTGAGGAAGATATACAAAATTGTAAATAATATGACATAGGTGTTTTGAATGCTAGGTAAAGATTAGAGAAACAAAATTACCTGGATTAAATCACCAGTCATTTAAACACAAATAATTTGTTATGCCTGCATGCTGTTACTTCATACTTCTTTGTCACAGTTTATACCATATATTTTAGCAAAGAAGTAATAAAAGTGGATTAAAAGCCTTACATAATCAGTATGAAACAATCACAATAAATGTAGTATGAAAAATACATTTTAACTGATTTATAATTGAGGAGCAAAATCTAGTGCTTAGGGAAATCATATGTACTTTTGACTCTCCAGTTGTTTTATTGGTAAACTAATATAGGGTTACACAGGTATGAATTGGTAATTCCTTCATAAAATAAAGCAAGAGGAAAATATACCAATCTGAGTTTAAAAGCATTCTTAATTTTATTACATTTTTCACAACACTGTGAGTAAATAATGATGGAATAGAAACTAAACAATTGTAACCAATGGAATATTGAATGCATACTAGTACAATTAAAGATATATATTTTGATTTATGCAATATCCTTTGAAAACATTGAGGTGGAAAAATATTTTAGAAAATATTTCCTTTCATGGTATCTTTGAAACTAAAGTACCTCCCTAACAGATTATGCGTATTAGTTTCTAAATGTTCTGGTATATTTGAAAATCAACTGCTTTTGCATGATTGAGTTAATTCAAGATCCTCGTTCCAACTTCAGTAGCTTCCCAGGATGCCCTAAAAATAAAGGTAAATTTAGTAATGTTGTTTCATTTTCCTCTATAAATTATCTTCCCTGGGCACACTCTCTCCTTCTCCACTGGGACACACCACACACTTTCTGCTTAAGCTTATTTACTGTTAATTCCATATATTCTTTAACCCTCTGCTTTAGATGCTCTAGTGTTCTCATATTTTCCTACACAGGAAACCATTATTTTCCTCTCTCTGCCTGTGCTCAGATTTTTCCTGGGCATGGAACACCTCTGCTTCTAATCTCTACCTGTCAAAGTCTCAAAGTGAATTCTTCAGTATTCCAAAACTAATCTTTTCCTTCTCAGAATCACTATAGCCAATGCACGTTTTGGCAAATTGCCCCATATAACAGATGGTGATATAAAAATAAATTGCTAATGTAGAAAATTGAAATTAGAAGTAATTAGGATATTTTTCTTGCTTGAAGTCACTGTTGAAAATGAAAGTGATGTTTCATTTTTGATACTATTCATTGCTTTGTTTTTGCA
This sequence comes from Mirounga leonina, assembly GCF_011800145.1. Taxonomy (NCBI): domain Eukaryota; kingdom Metazoa; phylum Chordata; class Mammalia; order Carnivora; family Phocidae; genus Mirounga; species Mirounga leonina. The sequence continues at coordinate 55,007,245 of NW_023270825.1, read as the reverse complement.
AACCTCTGAGAGCTTTAGAATTAACAGATACTCTAGGGCGCCTGGGTGGCTCAGTTGGTTAAGCGACTGCCTTCAGCTCAGGTCATGATCCTGGAGTCCCTGGATCGAGTCCCACATCGGGCTCCCTGCTCGGCGGGGAGTCTGCTTCTCCCTCTGACCCTCCCCCCTCTCATGTGCTCTCTCTCATTCTCTCTCATGCAAATAAATAAATAAAATATTTTAAAAAAAGAATTAATAGATACTCTAAGATCCTGAAAGTCCTATAAAATGAGTGTAACCAGTTTTGATACTTCAGATACTTCATGTGTGAATTTCAGATTTTCCAGAAAACTTAAAACCATGTGTATTTACAACATGCATGCAGGCAGAGTCCAAGTGTTATCAATTGGTCATTGAATCTTTTTTAAATAACGTAACTTTGGGACACCTGGGTGGCTCAGTTGGTTAAATGTCTGCCTTGGTCCAGGTCATGATCTCAGGGTCCTGGACTCAAGCCCCATGTTGGGCTCTCTGCTCGGTGGGAAGTCTGTTTCTTCCTCTCCTATGCTCGCACTCTCTCTCCTTCTTGCTCTCTCTCTCAAATAAATAAATAAAATCTTAAAAAAAAAACATAGCTTTATGTTAGAGCATATAGAATGGATGAAAAACATTTATGTTGCTTTCAGTAACTGTTTAATACTATCATGTAACCAGAAATATAGTTTCTTTGACTGCTTTTTAATGCTTCTGTAGCATAATGACTATGAAATATAAATTATATTTTATAATAGATAACTATATATAACACATAATCTATAAAATAACACATATCCTACTATACACAGTATGCCATTCGTTTCATTACATATCATGAACCATATAGATATAGAACATACTATGGCAGATTGGGGTGAGCAGAGAGAGACAAAGAGAGAGAGTATATGTGTGTGTGTTAGAGGTTAAAGTTGAGGATAGTTTTTGAGCCCTGTGATGAAAGGGGGAACAACAATCATCCTAAGCAAAATGTATGTTTCTATCACATGTGTTTTATGTCCTTCCCCTGGTTCCTCCAACTTTCAGGCACTCTATTTGATAGTTTACTTCCCAGACACTGAGGACAAGAACAGATGGTAGCTGGAATCCTGGGAGAATGTTGGCTAAAGACATGGGTTATCTTTCCTAAAGACCACAAGAGCAGAGAATCTTAAAAATGAGATGAGAAGAAATTTCAAGAATCATCTTTACCATTCCATATTAAAGCATGATTTCTTTTTTATAGTCTCCTAAAAGCAGCTGTCTGGTTCCTTTAGAACAACCACAGCAAAGTAACTAATGTAATGGTTAACAGCTATTGCTATGGATCAGTCCAACTGGGTCTATCTCTTCTACCTTTGCTAGCTCAGAAAGCTTAACTTTTTTATGCTTCAGTTTATTTGTAATACAGAGTTAGTAATAATACTTCAGAGTGGTTAAGGAGATTAAAAGAAATGATGCACTTAAAGTACAGCATAGTGCCTGGAAAAAAACTCAAGCAGTTGTTTTCTTATGATTATATTGTTGGAGAGCTCATTAAAAAGTTTTTTCTCCATATTTTAAGACCCAAACAACAAGCGTGCTACTTTTACAAGTTAGAAGAGTTTATGCCTTTTGGAAGCTATTCCAAATGAGAACCATTTAAGTACAGGTAACATTTCTCTAAGTCTTTTTGAGTCTAAAAATTCTAAGTTATTTTATCTCTTCATTATGTCATGATTTATCATTAGGACTATTCTCCTCTGGATATTGAGCATGTGTTAGTGTTTCCATAGAAACTCAATACAATATTCCTAGCATATTGAGGAGTCAAGCAAAATCATCACCACCACTTTCCTGTGTCCTTGGCTTCTGTTGCCAATGGCACTATTGCATATGATGGCAGTTACATATTTCATTTTGAACAAGTTAAGTTTTCTTGTTATGTTGAGGCAATGACACATGACATTTTCAGCAATATCACTGAAACCAAGTTTGTAGTCAACTCAAAATCTGAAATGATTTTTATTCTCTGTCCCTGTGATTGGATGCCGTTACCATGTTTCCTTCATCATGTATATTTGTCTTAGTTTAATTGATATTTTTAAGTCTTGGTGAAGAAATTTCCCTCTATGTCTATAAAAATAATTTAAGCCTCTGAGACCATCTCGTCTGTTGCTGAACTACAGCAAGTATTGCCTGAATTTCCTGGTGAGGATATTCTAAGGGGAAGGAGAAATAGTGCTCCCTCGACAAGGCAGAAATCTCAGGACACAAACTTCCTGTTTCTGTCCCATTTCCTAGGCTCACTTGCCCCTGTAACTAACCCCTAAAATACTTTTTTTGGCCATGTAAGATAATATGAGAAATCTGCCTGCTAATTACACCCTGATGATCTGGCAGCATCAGTTTACTTTGGGCTTTTTTTTTTTTTTTTAATGTTAGTGGACCCTCAGTTTTCTTAGAAAATTTAGTTCGATTTAGTGAATATTTATTGAACATCTATGCTGTGCAAGACTGTGTTCCCTGTTATTAGGGGGCTCTCTCCTCACGAAGCACCTTTGATAATGGCTGTGGGTCTTAGGGTAATTTCGGGAGCTATCTTTGGTGGAAAAGTGGGAGTGACAGGAGGCTTCCCAATAGCCTTCAAGTCTAACTAACTTGGAGTTGGACCAAGGCACAGCCTGTGTTTTCCCCACCTTCGGCATATATAAATTTACGCAAGGGCTGAGAGTATTCAAAGAACAACAGGACTCCATTGGTTTCCCAGGAGTCTGTGAGGAAGTAGGAGACATAACTGGAAAGGTGGATTTGATGAAAGATTTTTGAAGTGTAAATGTCCATATTATTCTTTTGTTGTTATACATCCATATATGCACCTGAACATTAGCTCAAAGATTATTTCAGGAATTGACTCCCACCTTCTTTGAGCCCTGTCTCATCAAATTCTCCTGGTGTTTATACTGTTGTGGGCTTTATAATAAGTAGCTCCTCTCATCCTGTTATTATAATTTATGTATTTGGATAACATGAAGAGATTTTGATTCTGCGTATTCTAAAATGATTTCAGTTGTCACCAATCCCTATACCACAGGAACAAAAGATGATACATGCCAATGCCTGGTCTACATACCCAGACTATGGTTCATATATGGGCCTCTGGCCCCAGTTATCTGGGAAAGCATATCAGTCATCAGAGGCCAGACAAAGGAATTTGAACATTATTCTATGAATATTTTATGTTATGGAGGAATTTAGGCAAGAAGTAACATGACTAGCAATTTCACATGGATAGCAATACATAGGAGACAGGATGGGGGTTCATCAGGAGACTTGTAGTAGGGATGAGAAGAAGATGAAGAGGCCCTGGAGAAGCACAATCCACAAACACACTGGCAAATGAGGCAGGAAGAGAAAAGGAGGAAAGGATTAGTTGAAGGTGATACTATGGGTTTTTGTCTGATCAATTAATGGAAGAATTACGACTTTAAGAAGGGTAATAAAGGCTGGAGGATCTGGGTTATCAGGAAGAGGGTAAGTCCAGGTTTGGACATACTGATTTTAACTTGATTTTGTGTTGCAAGTAGGATAAGAGCAGGGATTCAAAATATAAAATAGAAGTAAGAAGGGAGTTCAAAGCTGGATCAAGAGATTTGGGGTCAATCAGAGAAATGTTGAAGTGATTAAATGGATGAGCCTATCAATTGGGAACAAATTGAGAGGAGTGGACCAAGATGGTGGGAAGAGTGATGACAAATTCTGAACCCAGGGAATTTCAAGAAGAGTAAATTACATAGGCAATAGGAGTGAATACAATCATAGCTAATAAAAACTTATCTGTATCGGTATCTTTCTCTAGCTTTCCGTATGGTTTTATCATTTTTTTAATAGGAGTACACTTTTGAAGCTAATATACAAGCTACATTTGCATCATACTTAGTGGGGAATCATTAAATCCATTATTATTACATCAAACAATACAGTAATTCTTGTTATTACCAATACTATTTAACAAGATTCCAGAATGTGCCTAGCTGGCTCAATTGGTAAAACATGCGACTCTTGATGTCGGTGTCGTGATTTTGAGCCCCATGTTGGGTGTAGAGATTACTTAAGAAATTAAAAAAAATTAAATTAAATTAATAAGGTCCTGGAATGGAAATTATCATTATTGTTTAACATTGTACTTGAAGTATACTGGAAAAAAATAGATGTTGGAAATCAAGAGTTATGTTTATTATTATTTGCAGATTATTTGTTCGAAATCTCCCCAAATCAATAAATATATTAAGAAATACTAAGAGTTGATTCATATGCCTGGTCAGAATATAAATGTGTATGATTCAGGAGCTTACTTTTAAAAACCAGCAATAATCAGATGGCAATAAAATGCTTGTGTTGTCAAAATAGTAACAGAATCATAATATACCCAAGAATAAGCTCAACCAGAATGTACAAGTACTTTATTAAATAAAACTATAACATTCATGAGGGAAACTTGACAGGATGAAAATAAATGACATTAACTCTCTTGGATGAGATGTCTTACTATTGTAAAGCTGTCATTTCTCCCAAAATATTTTTATGCATTTATTAGAATCCCCCTACCACCCACTCCTTACAAAATGGCACCCTTTTTGGGAACATGACCAAATAATTCCCAATTTCATTTGAAGAATAAATCTGTACATTGAAAGAATAAATCAGGAAAATTATGGTAAAGAAGAATGATAATATAAAACTTGCACTGTTAACATGTCAACTTCTAACATGTAATTAAAATATTGATGAAAAAGATGACAAGGAATTCAATGAGACTAAAAAGTTATTAGGGAAACAAGCCCAAGTAAATATGACAATCTACTTTTGAGGCTAGAATTTTTACAATTTTTTTTTAAGATTTTATTTATTTATTTGACAGAAAGAGAGAGCTCAAGCAGGAGGAATGGCAAGCAGAGGGAGAGGGAGAAGCAGGCTCCCGCTGAGCAGGAGCCCGATGCTGGGCTCGATCCCAGGACCCTGGGAACATGACCTGAGCCAAAGGCAGATGCTTAACTGACTAAGCCACCCAGGTACCCCATAGAATTTTTACAATCTTGAGAAAAAAATAGATTGTTTAGTAAATAATGATGAGGCAATTTTATTTTATTTTTTATTTTTATTTATTTATTCTTGTTGTTGAGGTAATTTTAAATTTGGAAAAATACTTAGGTAAGATATTTATTTATCACCGTAGATCAAAATAAACACCCAAGTATTAAATATCTAACTATTCACTGAAAAAGAGGTGGATAAATTTTCCTTTCCTTAAAAGCAAGAATCATTAAGAAAAAAAGACTTCACTATGTAAACATTATTATTTTCTTTTTGATAAGAAACAGAAACAAAGTTAATAAACCAATGATATACTGGTTAAAGATATTTGCAATGCAGATGAGAAACAAAGGTTAAATATGTCCATGATATAATAAAAATATGACAATATAAACAAGACCAACAATGATTAGGTGATTTATAATAGGCAAAATGGTCAGGGTCATAACAATGAAGATTCATTATGAAATTCATTAGCAGTCAAATATGTGCCCCAGTGCACAAATATGTGTAAGTCTGTGAGCAAATGGGAATTTACATGAACTCTTTGTTGGAGGATAAATTGATGGGACCTTTTGAAGGGCCACCTGACAGTATGTATAAAATTTGAAGATTAGCAAGCCTTTTATTTCAGAAAATCCACACTGAGAAATATCTGTTAAGAAAATAATTGGAAAAAATATGGATTTACAGACAATATTATAAAGCAAAAAAGGAAAACATCTTCAATTATAACAATCATGGTTAACTTAGAGTACATTGATGTATACACATACACATGCACATGCACACATACATTAGAATGTGGTGGGGCCATCGAATACTTAAATTAACATGTCCACAATATGCTCTTAAGTAAGTATTATAGGCTACATGTGTAATACAATCCCATTAAGAAAAAAAGAGACAGGCAAAGGGAAAGGGAGAGACTTTCATATGTAGTGGCTGGAAGCTGATACACCAACATCTCAGAAAAATGATACTAGGCCTATAAATTATCTTCATTTTCTACTTTGTACTCTTTTATACATAAAATTAGCATATATTAATTTGTGGTTGGGAAGATAAGACTATTTGTAAGTATTGTCTCACTTATTTAGACATGAAAACAGAAAATACATTCTGCATTCAGCTCATGGAAAAGAAGAAAATTGTGCAAGTTGTTTGCTATCACAACACTCTCATCAGTCCTCAGCAACCACAGTCAACTTGAGCTTCTTTAATGGAAACTTTTAATGAATGTTCAAGTTATGCTTTAATAAGGCAGCATCACTCAGCTGACTCTAGTAAATAATGTTGAGATCATTTTCCAATTTGGAAAATACTTAAGGTAAGATATTTACTTATCATCATAGATCAAAATAAATACCCAAATATTAATTACTTAGCTATCAACTGCTAAAATAAAATGAGGGGAACACATTGTTCTTTTGTAGTGCTCAAAGGCAAGAGTCATTAAGAAATACTGAGATTTCATTATGTAAGCATTACATTTTTCTTTTTGATAAAAAGAAATAAAAGCAAAGTTAATAAAACAAATGATATATTGGTAAAAGATATTTGCAGTGTAGATGAAAGATACCAGTTTAATATATCCAAGTTATAAATAGAAATATAACATTATTAAAAAAAAAAAACCTTCGAATGGAATGATCAAGTATTTAAAGGGCAGAAATAAAGTGATTGGGACTTAAATGATGTGATAAAAGAAAGTGGAGGGCCTTCATTATAGAGAAATTTGGGAGTTGCCCTAAAGAGTTTAGATTTTAAGTTTAAGTGCATTCCATTGAAGAGTTGGGGCAGGAGAGTAACTTGACTCCCTCAACACTTAAGAAAGATCGCTCTTGTTCAGGAAGGAGGCAGGAAGAGGAGCACTGAGACCAAGAGAATTGCTGCAGCACTCATATAGGAAAGAGGTAAAGATGTATTCCAGAAGGGCTGAAGAAGTGGAAATGGAGAGGAGTCACTAAATTGGGGATATATTTTGGAAATATAGCTGACAGGTTCTGTTGAGTGAACCAGGATTGTTCAACTACTGGGTTGAGTATTTTTTGTTGTTGTTGTTTTTGTTTTAATTGAGCTACAGTTGACATAACATATTAATTTCAGGTGTACAATATAATGATTCAGTATTTGCATATAACATAAAATGATCACCACAATAAGTCCTGTCAATATCCATCACCATACATAATACGATTTTTTTCTTAGGATGACAACTTTCAAGATTCATTTTCCTCCTACTTTCAAATATGCTATACAGTATTATTAACTATAGTCATGATACTGTATGTTACTTTCCATTTTACAACTGGAAATTTGTACCTTTTGACCCCCTTCACTCATTTCACCTACCTCCTGATCTCTGGCTAAGGTAATAAACACCAGTCTGTCATCTATATCCATGAACTCGGTTTTTTGCTTTCTTTCTTTCTTTTTTTTTTTAATTCTTATTTTAGATACCACATATAAGTGAGGTCATGTAGTATTATCTGTTTCTGTCTGACTTATTTCACTTAGTATAATGTCATCAAGTTTTATCTGTGTTTTTGTCAATGGCAAAATATCCCATTGTATATATACACCACATTTTCTTTATCCATTTATTATTTGAACATTAATGTTGCTTCCACATCTTAGCTATTGTAAATAATGCTTCAATGAACATGGGCGTGCAGATAATCTTTGTGAGATACTGATTTTGTTTCCTTCTGATAAATACCCAGAAGTGGAATTGCTGAGTCATACAGTAGTAGTTTTGTTTTTAATTTTTTGTCTAATCTTGATACTGTTTTTCTTTTTTTTTTCTTTTTTTTTTTTAAGATTTTATTTATTTATTTGAGAGAGAGAGAATGAGAGAGAGCACATGAGAGGGGGGAGGGTCAGAGGGAGAAGCAGACTCCCTGCCGAGCAGGGAGCCTGATGCGGGACTTGATCCAGGGACTCCAGGATCATGACCTGAGCCGAAGGCAGTCGCTTAACCAACTGAGCCACCCAGGCGCCCCTTGATACTGTTTTTCATAGTGGCTGCACCAATTTATATTTCCACCCAAAGTGCACAAAGTTTCCTTTTCTTTACATCCTTGCCAACACTTGTTATTTCTTGTCTTTTTGATACTAGGCATTCTGACAGGTGTGAGGTGATATCTCATTGTGGTTTCGATTGGCATTCCCCTGGTGATTAGTGATATTGAACACCTTTTCATGTACCCATTGGCCATTTATATGTCATCTTTGGAAAAATGTCCATTCAGATCCTCTGCCCATTTTTTAATCATGTTGTTTGGTTTTGCTATTGAATTGTATTAGTTCTTTATATATTTTGGATATTAACTCTATCAGATATGTGGTTTGCAAATGTTTTCTCCCATTCTATAGCTTGCCTTTTCATTTATTGATGGTTTTCTTTGCTGTGCAACCAACAGAATGGGAGAAAATGAAATGAATGCTGTCTGAGCAAGGAGGATATGAAGATATGAAGAAGGTGATGAATTGTGAAAATATGATATGGTAGAGAGGAGGCCTCGGTGAGATCAGAAAATTGTTGATAAATTTAGAATAAGTGACCTGGGGGATTAGATGTGATAGTCAGATAGGAGGTGTTGTTATCAGTTATGAGAGGTCTTTTGTACAACCATGTGCTTGGGTGATTGAGGTAAAGCTGAAGAAAAGATCATTGAGACAAAGGATGCAAAGAAATAAAAGACCATTGTGGTAGATGGATCCTATCCTGACTTTTAATGTAGCTATGCATGGTGAGAGTATCATTTGTGGATAGGGAGAGAGTAAACCGGGAACCAAAAATCATCAGTGAATGAGGAATATGATAAGGAGACTATCAAAAGGTGAGGACAACTAGGAAGGATATGGATTGGAAAAGTCTGATGACATGCATTTCAAAGGAGTTGGGGTTTTGAAAAAGGGAGGAAACAGTTAAAAAAAATATCAAGGAGAAGCAAAGAGGACACTCACTCTGCTTCCACGCCTTTCTTACCCTGCTTATTTTCTTCCTCTATTTCTGTGTATTGGAAGGAAAAAAAAAAAACAAAAACTGTTCTTGAGAAGGGGAAGAGGAAGCATGTCTTCAAGAAGAGCCAAGTATCATAGTAATAAGTTAAAGTGAGTTTCAGAGAAAACTTAGAGTATCAGAGAGCAAGTTTTAAAGGGAATAGTAATAAGTCTTGTGGGGGAGGGTTCTTGAATACAGTAATTACAACAATTAGTGTTTTCATGATGGATGGATGAGGAATAGTTGTAATGCATCATGGTAATATCTCTGGTCTTTAGGGCTGGATGTTATTTAAGATATCAGGGAAGCTACCCCTTGAGACTAGTGAAATTTTGTCAAGGAAGGAAAATTTGCAAAGACCATTCAGGGAAGTTGGTCGTAGTCTTGAAAGAATGAATACATGGAAAAGGAGGTGATTGAAGAAGGGCTGGACTCTGGGAGGAGAAGCTGGGAGGAGGAGAGTTCTGGATTTTTCCTGTGGCTGGAGGTATTTTTAAATCATTGTCGGGTATAGGTCAGTCAAGGTATCTGTCATATCCTGAATTGCTTAAATCAGTGTCTATACCAACCACAATCTAATGGACCTTCCTATACAACAAAGGTTGGAAGACTAAAGGCTACATTACCCAGGCAAATTTCAGCAGAGTTTCTGTATGTGTTTTAGGTTCCGTTAATCAAATGGGTTTGGGTGAGACTTGAGTTTGGAACTGGGTTAAAGGGAGGAAGGCACAGGGAAAAAAGCCACACCATCCTGCTGTACAGATGGTGACAGAGACAAAATGGTTCTGGAGTTGGCAATTCCCAGCCCCAACATCTGGTTCTTGATAGTGGAAGGAGTACCAGCTCCTTTGGTACCCAAGGAAGAGGCATTATTTTTGGAAGCCCAGCCTAGAATCTGCCTCTTGGGCCCTCTCAGTGATTTTTAAAAAAAATAATCTCTACAACCAATGTGGGGCTGGAACTCACAACCCTGAAATCAAGAGTTGCATGCTCTATTGACTGAGACAGCCAGGCGCCCCTCCCTCAGTGATTTTTAAAACCATTTTATATCTTATAATAAATGTCCTTTGCTTATACTACTAGGATAGATTCTTTCCTTTCCTAAAACTACTCCTCCTCAATGTAGATGATTCGCCTGAGGTTAGACACACAATCTAGTAATATATGGGTTTGGGGAGTTAAAAAGTATTAACTAGAATCATCAAATTTTCTCTTTTTTTTTTTTTTAAGAAATAAGTAAGTCAATTATGAGAGATAATGGATGTTACTTTTATAAGGTGAAACTCATTCACTGGATAATTGGGGAGAGAGACTCTTGAGCTGATGTGTAGTGTGTGTGTGCATGCACACGCACACACACACTCACATGTATGTAGAAGTATCTAAAATACTGCTGAGTAGCTTAGGAATGCTATAAAGTGACTCTCGAAATGACATTGTTTTCCAGAATCAGAAATTACCCTCACCAACATACTATTATTTTCTTTAAATTTTTTCTTTTTCTTCCTTTCTTTCTTTCTTTCTTTCTTTCTTTCTTTCTTTCTTTCTTTCTT
>NW_023270825.1:54965346-54996588 GCF_011800145.1 Mirounga leonina | reverse complement strand
CTTTCTTTCTTTCTTTCTTTCTTTCTTTCTTTCTTTCTTTCTTTCTTTCTTTCTTTCTTTCTTTCTCTTTCTTCCTTATTTATTTATTTTAAAATATTTTATTTATTCACTTGTCAGAGAGAGAGAGAGCACATAAGCAGGGGGAGCGGCAGGCAGAGGGAGAGGGAGAAGCAGGCTCCCCACTGAGCAGGGAGCCCAATGCGGGGCTCTATCCCAGGACTCTGGGATCATGACCTGAGCTGAAGGCAGATGCTTAAACACTGAGCCACCCAGGCACCCCTTTTTTTTCTTTTTAAAAGTATTTAATTTATTTATTTGAGAAAGAGCACCAGAGGGGGGAAGGTCAGAGGGAGAAGCAGACTCCCCTCCCAGTGGGGAGCCTGATGCAGGGCTTGATCCGGGGACTCCAGGATCATGCCCTGAGCTGAAGGCAGATACTTTACCAACTGAGCCACCCAGGTGCCCCTCAATTATTTTCTTATTCACCCTTCTGTTCTCAAATAGAAATGTTACTTGAAACAAGAGTCACTCATTAATTTCTGAGATATTTATGATATGCCTACGTGTGTCAGGCCCTAGGCTAGGTGTTGGGAATACAGATAACAAACAGACAGGATCCTTGACTGCATGAAACTTACAATTTGCTATAGAAGTAGATGCTAACAAAACCTATAATTAAATATGATGAGTATTATTGATGTGGAAATGTTGGGGTTTGGAGCAAACGGTCAAGAAAGAATTCTTGAGATGCCTTTGATGCAAAAAGTGGTTTTATTAACGCACAGGGACAGGATGGGTGGGCAGAAAGAGCTGCTGTGGGGTCATGAGGAGTGGCCGGCCCATTATATACTTTCAAGTTGGGAGGGGGTTTGGGATAGGGTAAGTCTCTAAGGAATTTTGGAAGCAAGGTTTCCAGGACCTTGAGGAGGCTAGCTATTGTTAGGAAAAGGTCATTTATTACCATCTAATAAAACCTTAGTCATGAGACCCTTCAGAGGTATATCGGTAGGCCATATGCTTGGAGAAGGGCGGCTAACATATATCTTGGTGTGTGTGGGGGGGTGCTTTCCAAAGGAATTTTTATATGTTGAAGGAGACTTTACAGGATCCTGGAGGTCAGGATAATGTTAAGCTAAGATTGCCTTTTGCCCGTAGTAAAATATTAACATCGAGGCAGTTGAGTTCCTAGAGGAAGGTCACTCTGCCTGTCTCAAAGACTTGTCAATGGGCTGTTAAGTTGTAAGGAAATTTAATTTTCTTTTGCCTTTGTTCCCCACATCATTATGAACAGGCAAGACTTGGTTTTAGGAAGCAAATTCAATAGGGAGACCTAAGCTAGTGTAGGTGATTCTTCTTAGGGAAGTTTGCTGTCAACAGATTTCTACATGTAATATTGGATTTAACTATACATGCGGTAACAAATGTAAATCTCAAAGGCTTAATGTAACAAAAAATTATTTCTTCCTCATATAAAGTCAAATGGAGGTTTATTGGGTGGCTTTCCTCTCAGAGGTCCTTTGCTCTCAGAGGTCCTTCCCTCGCTTTGCTCCTTGGTACTTTAGGGTCTCCTCAGATTCCCCTGCTGCATTAACAGCATTCAGCTGCCCAAAGAACCGAGCCAATTTGAGGAAGATTGTATATCTGATACTTAGTAATTTCAGCCCGAAAGGGATTGCTCACATGGGCAGGGTGGAAGGAGAGGCATTTGGAATAATCCTTGACAATTGAGCTGCTTCCCAGCAACAACTGTGTTCTCTGCAAAAGAGGGAGACATTTCCTAGTTTAGTAGCTAGTTGTCTCTGCCACAGGAGCAGGAGAACAGACACACTTGCATTTTTGAGAGATAACTAGCTTCCTAAAAAGCTCACTTAGAGAACAATATGACTGCAAAATGAACTGATACTATAAATAACTTTAGTACCTTTGAGGAAATGCTGGGCTTAAATAGATATTTTCATACAGCACATAGAAAATCTAACCCTTTAAATTTGGGTCAGAGATTAAAGTGAACACTATGTATGATGTGCTCTGGGAGCTAATGCTAGTGTTCTATGGAAGTAATCTTCTAGAATTTAACCTGTGACCCCATTTACAAACTTGAAATATTTAGGAGAATCCCAATGGTAGGGAAAAAAGTGAATTTGACACAAATTCTACTTTCAGTTATTGTGTAATCTTCAAATTTAACCATTGTTGTTATTTTTTTTTAAGATTTTTTTTAAATTTTTATTTATTTATTCATGAGAGACAGAGAGAGAGAGAGAGAGGCAGAGGGAGAGGGAGAAGCAGGCACCCTGCAGAGCAGGGAGCCCGATGCGGGGCTCGATCCCAAGACTCTGGGATCATGACCTGAGCCGAAGGCAGTCACTTAACCGACTGAGCCACCCAGGCGTCCCTGTTGTTGATATTTTTTGTATTAAGATTCTAATATGTGAAAATCTATGTAAACAATGGAGAAAAGTTACAGAATTTGAATTGTTATGGAAAAATTGCAGGGCACCAAAAAACTCACGTAGTAACACAAAGGGACCTGGGACAACAAATTGGTTTTACGTTTTTAAAGTTTTAAAAAGGGACGCCTGGGTGACTCAGTTGGTTAAGCGGCTGCCTTCAGCTCAGGTCATGATCCCAGGGTCCTGGGATCGAGTCCCATATTAGGCTCCTTGCTCAGCGGGAAACCTGCTTCCCCCTCTGCCTGCCGCTCCCCCCCGCTTGTGCTCTCTCTCTGACAAATAAATAAATAAAATCTTAAAAAAATAAAGTTTTAAAAACGTTTCAATGTTTCTAATACTTTTAGAAAGCAGCCCGTGATAGTGTGATTTATAAAAAAAAAAACCCATATATTTGGTCTTCGTTCCCATTGTTGGCACTGAGCTCTTAAAAGCCTTGGAATTTCCAGGGGCGCCTGGGTGGCTCAGTCGGTTAAGCGTCTGCCTTCGGCTCAGGTCATGATCCCAGGGTCCTGGGATCGAGCCCCGCATCGAGCCCCGCATCGAGCCCCGCATCGAGCCCCGCATCGAGCCCCGCATGGGGCTCCCTGCTCCGCGGGAAGCCTGCTTCTCCCTCTCCCATTCCCCCTGCTTGTGCTCCCTTTCTCACTGTGTCTCTCTCTCTCTGTCAAATAAAGAAATAAAATCTTAAAAAAAAAAAAAAAAAAAAGCCTTGGAACTTCCAGAAGAGAGCGGCAAAGGTGTCTCTTGTTACGTTAATGAGGTGACTGTTGGACCCGACCAGAGGATGGCAGCTGGTTGCCAGGAGAACCAACCCTGTGATTGGAGGGTTGGAACTTTAAGTCCCGCCCCTGAGCCCTGGGGAGGAGGAGGGCCTGGAGGTTGAGTCAATTGCCAGTGGCTAATGATTTAATCCATCATGACTAAGTAATGAAGCCTCCATAAAGACCCAAAAAAGGGCAGGGTTCAGGGAGCTTCCACGTTGGTGCACGCTGGGAGTGGCGAACCTGGAGAGGGTGTGAAATCTCCTTGCTCTTTCCCACCCTATGCGTGTGTTCCATCTGGCTGTTCCTGAGTTAATTCCTTATCATAAACCAGCAATCTAGTAAGTAAAATGTTTCTCCGAGTTCTGTGAGATACTCTTACAAACTAATCGAACCCAAGGAGGAGGTCGTTGGAACCTCTGATTTATAGCAGGTCAGTCAGAAACAGTGGTAACAACCTAAGCTTGTGACTGGCATCGAAAGTGGGAGAAGGGCAGGGGCTAGTCTTGTAGGACTGACGCTATCTCCGGGTAGATAATGTCAGACTTGAGTTGAATTTAGGACAGCCCGCTGGTGTTCGAGAATTGCCTATTGGTGTGGGGAAGCATCCACACACACATTGGATCTGGGTCTAGGAACCCAAAAGATAGCCTTTTCTCCAACTATTTGTTGTAAAAAAGGAAAAAAAAAATGACAGTACTGCTGAAAAAATACAATAAATTCCCAATAAATTTTTACCTAGATTAGTAATTATTAATATTTTGTCACATTAACCTCTTCTTCCTGTTTCTCAGATAAATGTATATCTAGCTAGCTATAGGTGTAAGTTTTTTTGCTGATCTAGATGAACTGTTGAAGGCATCATGACGCAAGACGTCTAAATACTCGAGCATGTCCCTCCTTGAAGAACCAAGACATTCTTCTATATAAAAATAATACAGTGTGCAATGCAAATGTAACACAAATTTGATACTCTTATCTAAAATATAGCATATTCAAAGTTCTCCAACTGTGTAGTAATGCCATTTATAGCTAGTTTTTAACCTAATCTGGGATGCAAACAGGGGTCATGCATTGCATTTAGTTGTCGGGATTACTTTCTCTGCCTTTAAAGATAATATTTTAATAACATTGATGTTTTTGAGGAGTCCAAGCTAGTGCTTTGCAGAATATTTCTGAGCTTTGTCTCATCATTTCCTCACGATTAGATTCAAGGTGAACATTTGTCACAGGGTATTGCATTAGGACACCTGTGGTATTAGTTTTCCCCATTATTGGTGATATCATGTATTTGTAGTTAACAGTGGTGTCTGACTTATTTTCCGTTAGAAAGCTACCCTTTCCCCTTTGTCCTTAATTAGTAATCAGAGAGGTGATATTTTAAGAATGTGTGAAAATCCCATTTTCCAACAACTTTTCATCCTATTGAACCTTGACTGAAGTAAGAATTAAAAGCTTGTGGCAAAGTGATTGTTTTCTATTTTGATTGTTACTGTGTTTCCTTCCCTACACACTACCTGTCTCTCTTGTTTTCTCCCCTCTTAATCCTTCCTTCTTCTGTTTCCTTCTTTTCCTTCTATGATTTTCACTGCAGACTCATGAATTTAATGCTTTCTACCTACTGTGTTCTCAGTTTCCCTTTCTGTAATTCCACTAGGCAAAGACTAGGTGGTAGAAATTACTGCATTTGATACATCGTTGCCTATATGAGATACACTGCTGCATGTATCCTATATGCAGAGATGATTTGGGGAGAATGATGCTCTGCACATGGTAGTTAGTAAGTGGATAGATAGATGATAGATAGATAGATTTATATATATCCTTTTGACACAGGTTATCAGTTTTCCAGTATTTCCTTACTTTCTGGCAGAAAAAGTTCTCTTTACTTTATCCTCTTCCTACCATTCTTAGTATCAGTTATGTCTCCAGGAGCTCTAGTTCTGTTTAGAAACCAAGGTCTGGGCATTGGGTTTTAATGATGTCTTTTTAAAAGGCAGCCTTATAACAATAGGAGAAAATATGTGAGGGCAGGGCATTTGGACAGTACTGCTATTGTAGTAGGTAACATAGGTATTTTTAGGTCACTGGAATTTATCTAGAGAGCAGTGTGTTCAGTGGCTAGAAGCAGGCACTCTGCCACCACATTAGACAGAGAGACTTGAGGAAAGTTGAAGACTAAATCATGCTAATACCTAGGAGAGTTTTTCAGGCAAGAAATTGCAAGCACACAACCCCTTAGAAAGGTGAGTAATATCTAGAATGATCTAGGACAAGCAGCCATGTTAGTGGGCCTGGAGCAGTGGGAGGCAAAGTTGAGTGGCAGGGAGGAGGCCAGACCATGGAGGGCCTTTAGAACTCTGTAGAGACTTGTATTCTGCCTGGGAATGAGGAACCATTAGAAAGTTTTGAGAAGAATAATGACACCATCCGATTGTGGTTTAAAGAGATTATTCTGGCCATTGGGTTAGCGAAAGACTGAAGAGGGCTTAAGTAGGAAAAGAAAGAGTAGTTAGGAGGCTATTGCAATGATCCTGCATTATCCTGTGGATTGGGTGGGACAGATAGATGGTGGGAGATGGTCAGATTCTAGATATATTTTGAAGCTGAAGACCACAGGATTTGTGGATAGGTTAGATGTAGAGCCAAGATGTCCATCGACAGATGAATGGATAAAGAAGAGGTGGTATATATATAAAATGGAATATTATGCAGCCATCAAAAGGAATGAGATCTTGCCATTTGCCACGACGTGAGTGGGACTGGAGGGTATTATGTTGAGCGAAATAAGTCAAACAGAGAAAGACATGTATCATATGATCTCACTGATATGAGGAATTCTTAATCGCAGGAAACAAACTGAGGGTTGCTGGAGTTGGGGTGGGGTGGGAGGGATGGGGTGACTGGGTGATAGACACTGGGGAAGGTATGTGCTCTGGTAAGCGCTGTGAATTGTGCAAGACTGTTGAATCTCAGATCTGTACCTCTGAAACAAATAATGCAATATATGTTAAGAAAAAAAAAAAAGAAGAAGGTAGTGGGAGGGGAAGAATGAAGCACGGGAAATCAGAGGGGTAGATGAACCATGAGAGATGATGGACTCTGAAAAACAAACTGAGGGTTCTAGAGGGGAGGGAGGTGGGAGGATGGGTTAGCCTGGTGGTGGGTATTGAGGAGGGCACATTCTGCATGGAGCACTGGGTGTTATGCACAAACAATGAATCGTGGAACACTTCATCTAAAACTAATGATGTAATGTATGGGGATTAACATAAGAATAAAAAAAAGAAATCAAGGATGGCTTCATAATTTTGGCCATTGATTTTTAGGGCTATGATAAGGATTACATGGTTAATTCATATAGAATATTTTTAAACAGCGCCTAGGATGTGATAAACAATCAATAAATATTAGCTTTTTATTATTTTTAATGCCTATCAGTTATTTTCCACTCTATCCTTTATGCCTTTGTTTGTTTTCATGTTTTTGACTTCTGGATTTTAACTTGGCTGTCGCCTTAACACTATTTCTCTCAAGTGCTAACCATCTAGCTATATAAATTTTAGTAATGCAGTAATCTTATGCCAGTGCCTAGGACTGAAATCAGCATATAGTTCACTTACTGTGTAGCTATGGGCAAATTACTAATCTCTCAATTTTATCTCCTATGAAATGAGGATAATGATATTTACCTCCCAAGGCTATTACAAAAATTAAAGAATACCTAGATTCAAAAATGAAAGTCACTACAAAGTATGAGTGATTGCAGTTTTTATTGTTGCCTACACTCTGAGAAGGCTCCTTATGCTAATCCTAGCCACTTAAAGGCATGAAAGAAATGAATTTGAATGCATTAGTCATTCACACTGAGTTTTATTCTTGTTTGGTAATATTCGAATGTTTTTATTGGTGAGGTTTGTTTTTTATATCTCGCAGTTTGGGATTTATTGAGACCTGAGCAGTTCTATTGAACCACTTTTAAAAAGATTTAATGAACCCAAATCTTTCACTCAGGGTGAATATTGGACCCAGGAAGGGAGTGAGGCAAAAGGCAGTTTAGAACATATGTCTAAGTCATTCAGCCTAAGAGGGCTCCATACCTTAGTGCATATTACATACTGCACATACTGCACGTTACATGCAGGGTACAGCCATGGAACACAACTGTTAACGATTTTTAATGCTCAGCAAATCTAGTGTGTGATAATTACTGGAACTTCAACAGCATTTCTTTGGAGGGGAGGAAGTTGTAAAGCCTTGATCACTTAGGCAAAAATTAAGGAAGGAACACCAAGGGACTGAGTGTGGCTTTTGTTCTCCTTATTTCAGTTGTCAGGTTCTTACTGAGACTGAGGTTGGAGAAAAAAAAAAAACAACCCTGTATATTTTTCCTAAACCAGGTAGGAATACATAGCACCACCACTGTTCATTATTTTATATTAGTTTGCTACTCACAGATATTTCTTCATGTGGACTATTTTAAACTAAAAAGCTTCATTCTTTCACCCATTGAGTTATGCTTCTTAGGCTAATATAATTATTCCTAATTAGTAGAAAAGGGAATTGAGGCTGAAAGAAACCAAATCACAGGGTCATTTGCTCACTAAGAGAAAGGAATACAACCTTGCTTTCCAGTGGCTCATCTTTATCTCCCAACTACATTTCAGACCTACAATTGCATTTTGAAATCTTGATCATTTAGGTACTGGAACTCTCCTAATTAGCAGAAAAAAAAGTGTAATATTTGAGCTTTTGTGTTGCTTTATAAAAGTTTTATGGAGAAGAAGTGAGTTTATAGTTTAATTAAGTTTTAAGTACAAGACAGATACAAAATAATTTCACAATCCTGTTTTCAATAAAGGTTTGGGGATATCTGTGTAACCTGTTAAGCAAGCATGTGCATTAGCATTTCACTTTTACCCTAAATGATGTAAGAGCAAGTGGAAGAGTCCTATGGTTGTCACTGGAATTAGTTCTCTTGTCTGACCCATCTCAGGAGGATATCAGAAATGCAGCATTTTAGGGTTAAAATTATAAAATAACTATAAAAATAGTTACAGCATTTGGTAGGAAGCTCATAAGGTCACTTGAAAAATTCCTTTGTAACTAAGATACACATGGCTTTTAAAATCCTTTGATATTCATGAGCACCTTCAAAATATGGCAGAAGCCTTTAAAGCCATTTAAAATATTTAAGTACTTATAACTTGTTAGGCAATATTGTGATCACATGATGAAGCCAAATTTACATAGATACCCATAGTCATTTTGAAAGCTTTGTTATAAAGGGCTTGAAATAGGTATGTAATAACTTAAAAAGCCCCATCCCTCATTCCTTTTTGTCAAAGGCACCCTGTGGAATTGATGAATCTTAAATCTATTTGTCATTGGGAATATTCTTTTTTTTTTAATTAACATAATGTATTATTTGTTTCAGGGGTGCAGGTCTGTGATTCATCAGTCTTACACAATTCACAGTGCTCACCATAGCACATACCTTCCCCAATGTCCATCACCCAGCCACCCTATCCCTCCCAGCCCCCTCCCCTCCAGCAACCCTCAGTTTGTTTCCTGAGATTAAGAGTCTCGTATGGTTTGTCTCTCTCTCTGGTTTCGTCTTGTTTCATTTTTCCCTCCCTTCCCCTATGATCCTCTGTCTTGTTTCTCAAATTCCTCATATCAGTGAGGTCATATGATAATTGTCTTTCTCTGATTGACTTACTTCGCTTAGCATACTACCCTCTAGTTCCATCCATGTTGTTGTAAATGACAAGATTTCGTGGTTTTTTTTGATGGCTGCATAATAGTCCATTGCATATATATATACCACATCTTCTTTATCCATTCATCTCATCAGAAATATTCTTGCTTTCTTTCACATAGAAAATAGTGATGTGGAAATGTTGGGGTTCGGAGCCAATGGTCAAGAAAGCGTTCTTGAGACGTCTTTTGTGCAGAAAAGTGGTTTAATGACAAGGGGACAAGGACAGGACTAGTGAGCAGAAAAGGCTGCCCTGGGATTGTGGGGAGCAACTGATTATATACGATGGAGTTGGGGGAGGTAAGGACAGGGGAAGTTTACAAAAGGATTTTCATATGCTAAAAAAGACTCACAGAACTCTGGGGCCCTAGCTTTTGTCAAGCTAAGGTGGTTTTTCCCTCTAGGGAAGACAGTTGGGAGTTCCTGGGGGAATGTCATACTCTGCCTGCCTCAAGTTTCTGTCATTGGGCTGAAAATTATAAGGAAATTTTATTTTATCTACATTTCTTTTGCCTTTGTTCCCCACATCAAATGGGAAGAAGAATTGTTTGGTAAGGTGAAAGAGGCTTTTGAAAACTAGATTTGAAAAAAATAGAACTGTAACCTATATCTACATTTTTTCAAGCCTTATTTTTTTATGAATTAAGCAGCAATTTTATTGCTAAGCTCATCAAAGATTGTTACAAACACAAAGTATCCTTTAAAAAGTGTCCTATATTAAATCAAAGGCATCTCATCAAAGTAAAACACTTGTGACCTTAAGAATTCATTTAGGTTGTAGTATTTTCACATTATTTTGTTTTTAATCATTTGCAGTGTCTGAATATCACATGTAAACATTTTTTTAAAGACATGACATAATGTAGTTTTTGTTTGTTTGTTTGTTTGAAGTACAACCTAACTATAAAGGAGAGGAACTTAAGACAAAGACCAAATCTGCTGCATATACAGGATGGGGTAATCTAATACACAACACAACATGAATCTTTCTAAACAAGTTTGCTAAGAAACAGTCCCATGTTTAGTGTTACAAATAAAACAGTCTCATTTAGGAAAATTAAGACATCAACACTTATGAAAGAGACCATTTGGTGGTAACATTTTTGTTTGTCTTGAATATAAAAGCACTTTACCAAAAGAACCAGGTCATTATTATTTAAAGTATCCTCCTTCACCCAGTTTCCTTATCTGAGTAGAAACTCCTTCATTTCTGTAGAATTTTGGCTATGGGACCAGGCCACAGGAAAGGTCTGAAATATCTAAAAGTCATTTGGCTGGAGAAAAGTGTTTTCTTGAGATTTGGAGGCAGTCATTCATCACTTTGTGCTTAAAAGTGTTCCTCAGTGAACTTCTTCCCTACAGTCTTTAGAATAAAGCACAGGATCTGGGCTCCTGGAAGGGGTTGCTTGCAGCTGGAACACCTACCAGCAGGGCATCCTTACAGGCTTTCTGCATGCAGTACTGTTGAAACTCTGCACCTCCTGGGAGACCTTGACCCTCTCCATGCCAGCCTCCAGCTGGCCCTGGAAGAGAGGATGGCCTCCCTGGGCTCTTTCAGGCCTTAATTATCAAATTAATCTATAGTCTAACTATTTACAAAGTTTTAAATAATCAACAATTTAACACTACTTAACCATTAATTAAAGGGACAAGAAAAGTTTTTCTTAAATCTTATATCTAAAAAAATAGGTCCTGGGGCGCCTGGGTGGCTCAGATGGTTAAGCGTCTGCCTTCGGCTCAGGTCATGATCCCAGGGTCCTGGGATCGAGTCCCGCATCGGGCTCCCTGCTCCTTGGGAGCCTGCTTCTCTCTCTCTCTCTCTCTGTCTCTCATGAATAAATAAATAAAATCTTTAAATAAAATAAAATAAAATAAAATAATAATAAAAAATGAAAAAATAGGTCCTGTGCTTAAAAAGTAATGTCACAGGGATCTGTAAATCATTTTAGATCCAATGCAGACAGTAGCTGTTAGTATTTTATATTTGAACAAGATATTGGAAACATGTTTGTCAGAGAAGTTTGACCTTGAGAAAATACCAGACTAATTTTCCAATGAGCAGACAGACGTTTTTATTCATAGAATTATAAAGGGGGAAGAATAACCTGTAATTTTACTTGATACACTTCTGATAAATGTGTGATTGGCACTTGTACCATCTTCCTTAAATCACAACTTAATACATACAACTTTGTTCAGGAAAAGTGGTGAATAATCATTGTTGCTATGGTTATTCACTTTTTACTCTCTGAAAGTCACCTCTGAAATTTTGTATCTTTCAAACCATTTTTGTTTCCATGTGTGTCATGAAATTCATTTCTTATTATATAGAATTTTCTCATATGTAAATGTAACATAATGAACTTCATAAAAGTTTTACATATATAGCCAATGACATGTATTTATCCTATTAAAAGATTGAATTACATGTACAATTTTGAAGTTTTAGCATAATTTCCCCAAATACCTTAATGCCTTGTAAAATTTTTCTCATTGTTTATTTCTCCTTTTAGAGAAGAAGGAAGATCTTTATTTACTATTAGTTTAATATACCTATGCCCTTGGATATGATATATCAGTGGTCACTATATTTTAATACATGTAATTTTTGTTCAATCAGATGATTTCTAATCACAGATTTTAGGGTCAATGCCAGTTTATCTAATTCAGCAAAACTGATTGCACTTACTTATCTCATTATCTGATTCCTTAATTGTTCTCTTCTCCTGCCTCTCTGTGT
Organism: Mirounga leonina; assembly: GCF_011800145.1. Lineage (NCBI taxonomy): Eukaryota > Metazoa > Chordata > Mammalia > Carnivora > Phocidae > Mirounga > Mirounga leonina. Next base: position 54,984,873 of record NW_023270825.1, on the reverse strand, counting down.
ACTATGATTGCTTCTTATTTTCTCAGTCCCTAGAGCCACCTTCCACTGTTTGGTCATCTCTCTTTCTCTCTCTCTTTTTTTTTTTTTAAGATTTATTTATTTGAGAGAGAGCGAGAGAAAGCTTAGTGTCTAGCAGGAGGGGCAAAGGTAGAGAGAGAATCTCAAGCAGAATCTGCGCTGAGTGCCAAGCCAGACACAGGGCTCCATCCCAACACCATGAGATCATGACCTGAGCAGAAACCAAGAGTCGGTCGCTTCACCAACTATGCCACCCAGGTGCCGCTGGTCATCTCTTAAATCCTGTTCATTGCCTCTTTTGCTACCCAGAATTACGCTGGATCAAAATGTTTGAACATTTGCAAGGCACTAGTTATACGCTGGATTATAATTGTGTCCTGGCCCACAGCCTGGATTCTCCCACTCCTACTAAAGTCAGAAAACATGCTGTTTTAGTCCACATGACTGTGCAAGTATTTTCTGTGCATGTTCAGAAGACTGGCTTGCATAAGACCTTAGAGGATTTATTTATCCTTTTGCTCTAGAGATTGGAACAATTTGTTTGTTTGTCATGTATACCTCAGTGCAACTGCTTAGATTATGTGTATCAGCAGTGCTCAAACGGTAGTTGAGTAAGTCACCTGGAATGCTTGTGAAGCTATTTATTGTTGCTCAAACATTCTGATTCAGTAGGTACTGGGTGTTACCTGGGAAACTACAGTATTAAGCAGAAACCTAAGTGATTCTGGTGCATGTGGTCCAAGTATGATACTCTTGAAAAAAAAAAAAAGTTAATTTTCCTCATATGTGAACTACTTAGGATATGAAATTAAAGAAGCTAGGATATTTTGGCCAACTCTGAGCATTCAATACTCCTTCCTACCTAATTGCAACAAGAAGAATAGCTCTGGCTCCAATCTTGGATTCATCGCACTTCTATCTCTTGCATCCTCGTATGATCTGAAATTATTACTCATTCATTTCTATGAAGTACAAAAGATAGACTTCAATTTCAGATGGCTAGAAGAAATTTTACTTGCAAGTGTATCCCTACTCCTTCCAACTTATTAAAACTAAAAGGTTTCAGAGATAGAAGATACGCTGTAGATAATTTATTCTAATCCCCTGTTTCTAAATGACATAAAATCTAGTCTTTTTAAAGGTTTTCTAAATTAAACACAAGCTTGTTCTTGGTATTGTCACTAGTAGAAGACTGTCTCTTCAGTCTCAGTAGGAACTCTTCCCACTGAAGCAGTATTTCAAAAATTTTATTATTTATGAGAATCATCTAAGGTACCTATCAAATTGAATATTCTAGGGCTCAACCCCAGAAATCTTGCTATGGGAAGCAGGGAGCATAGGAGACTATCTTTTTAATCATCATCCAGGGAGATTTAGTGTAAGTGGTCCAAGGACCACATTATGTGAAGTACAATATCCTGCTCGAAGGGTTGAAGAGTTAAATAAATGAGACCTGATAACCAGCTTTAATTAGTTAGGAAAAAAAAGCCATTCAGCTAGGTTCTACAACAGGTCCTGGGCTAATAGATATAGTCCTTACCATTCAAGAAGCCCACTGGTTAGAGATGGTGGTGACATGTAGGCAAATGAACCACTCATAGCATATCCTGTGATATGGAGCACAGGGAAAGGAGTCTCAGTAAGGCCATCAGGAAAAATACACAGAAAAAGTGACCCCAGTGTGGGGAGTAGAATGTGGCCTGGGGCTGTCAGGCAAGGCACATAGCTTGGGAGGGGAGGACCGTAAACAACAAAAATTTGTGATGAGGGAAAGCATGACATACAAGATTATTACAGGAAGTAAGTGTGTGTTTAGCACCCATCTTAAACATTCAGGAAATACTTGTCATTATTCGTATTTAACAGTGGACTAAGACTATAAGAAATGGAAAAGAGAATCCCATGAAAGACATCTGGGAAGGCCTGGGGTAACTGAAACTTTATTACATCAAGCACTAAGCAAATACTTAAGGTGGATGATATTGTCTGTAACTCAGTCTTACGAACTCACTGATAAATTATTTTACAGGAGAGCCAGCGATTTTCAAGGACCTGGGCCTTGAGCATCTGGGAAGATGAAATTTCAAGGAGATATCCTAAAGAGTATCAAATACTGCAGAAAGGTCAAATGTGAATAAGAGCTGAGGAGTTGCCAACAGGATCTGGTTGTTAGCTATTCATGATATTATACCCAACCACCTACATCAGAATCATTTAGGAATGCTGTTAAATACTCAGATCCCTGCCTTCCAATTTGGGACTACTAAATCAGAATCTCTGGGGTATGTGGCATAAGGATCTTGATTAAAAAATATCCAGGAGGTTATTTTGCACATTACAGTTTGAGAACCAGTGAACTAGAGAAATATATTTCAGTATGTGGTAGGGACACAACCAACTGCACAGCTTTAACCAGTATGCAGAGGAGAGGAAGTGGAGGGAAAGCAAGTGTAGACAAGATTTGTTGTGAAAGCAAGGCAGGAAATAGGAAGATGATTAAGTCAAGGAAAGATTTTGTTTGAACTAATAGGAAACGTGGAAGTACTTAAGTTTGTTAATATTCTGATTGGAAAGCTCAGAAGATACTCTGGATCATGTGCTTAGTTACCAAATAACTTTTATTTGAGTTCTGAGGCTGTAGTTTTGTATTAATTTGCTAATATTGTGATCTAATTTATCTATTTAGGAATCTTCAATATTTAAGCATATTCCCCCCCAAAAAAGACTTAGAATAAAAGACCTTTGAACTGCTTATTTAAGAGTAAAACTTACTTCATTAAAGTCTAGAATATTATTGACATGATATTAACTTGGTACTTTCTATGAACCATGCACTTTTATAAACAAATATTATTATTGAAGATGAGTAATATCTCTAAGTAAGAGATGAAGAGGGTGCCTGGGTGGCTCAGTTGATTAAGCGTCTGCCTTTGGCTCAGCTCATGATCCCAGGGTCCTGGGATTGAGTCCTGCATCAGGCTCCCTGTTCAGTGGGGAGTCTGCTTCTCCCTCTACCCTTCCCCCCTGCTTGTGATCTCTCTCTCTCTATCACTCTCTCTCTCAAATAAATAAAATCTTTTAAAAAAAGAGATGAAGAAAAATGATCTCAAAGTGGTTAAGTGGTTTGTTGAACATCACAGAGCTAGGATGTGATAGGGACAGAATTGTATTTTAAACTGTGTCCTATCATTCATTTCAATAAAAATCTTTTAGGTTTCTCATTGGAAGGTAGTTTAACATATCATTCTTTTCTTCTTCTCCTTCTCCTTCTCCTTCTCCTTCTTCTTCTTCTTCTTCTTTCTTCTTCTTCTTCTTCTTTCTTCTTCTCCTTCTCCTTCTTCTCCTCCTCCTCCTTCTTTTCCTCCTCCTCCTTCTCTTTCTTCTTCTTCTCCTTCTATTAGTTTATTTATTTACTTATTTAAGTAATCTCTACACCCAATGTGGGGGTTGAACTCACAATCCCAAGATGAAGAGTAGCATGCCCTTCTGACTGAGCCAGCCAGGTGTCCCTTAACACATCATTCTTAAGCTTTTATCCCATGCTTTATATTTCTAATGGTAGCATAATTTTTATGCCAGATAATATTAAACTTTTTAACTGTCTTCTGTGCTAAATACCAAATAATGATGATTGTAGCAACCATAGGCATGTAGGGAGAAATAATTTTAACAGAGATATTCTGGCCCACAATTCACACTTAATACTATGAGTATTATGGGATAATGGAGCTATAGGAATGGACCTTACCTTACACAATTGTGGAGTTGTTGGGGAGTAAAATTCTGGAAGGAAAGTTGGAGAAGTCACTAACCAGCCAATCCAAGAAGCCAACCACATTCACCTGCACAAGTGTGACCAAAAAGGTAAGTTCATAGGGAGAACTCTGTGTAACTTCCCCTCTCTAAGAGTTCACAGATAAGCATCTGTTGTGGGCCTGGATCTGTGTTTGGTCACAAGGTCAATTAGGAAGAAGAGCTATACATGGAGCAGAGGAGTGGAAACTGCATGCAACCCACAGGGCATCTGTGTATCTGTTTGTCACCACATCTGTTTGCAAAAAGACTGTCAGAAAGTTATGACAGTTGCTTCACTTCTATTTTCTAAATCTTATGGAAATTCAGGGTGCCTGGGTGGTTCAGTCAGTTGAGGGACTGGCTCTTGGTTTCTTCTGCTCAAGTCATGATCTTATGGGTCTTGGAACAGAGAGCCCTGCACTGGGCTCAGCGGGAAGTCTGCTTGAGGATTCTCTCCCTCTGCCCCTCACCCTACTTGCGTGCTCTCTCCCTCTTTCTCTAAAATGAATAAATAAGTCTTTTTTTTAAAGATTTTATTTATTTATTTGACAGAGAGAGTGAAAGAGCACAAGCAGGGGGAGCAGCAGAGGGAGAGGAAGAAGCAGGCCCCCTTCCGAGCAGGGAGCCTGATGCGGGACTCGATCCCAGGACCCTGGGATCATGACCTGAGCCGAAGGCAGATGCTTAACCATCTGAGCCACCCAGGCACCCATAAAATGAATAAATAAGTCTTAAAAAAATAAATCTTGTGGAAATTCAACTTTTGGTTAACTCTAACTTGGGCAATTCAAAGAAGGGAATTTAGGGAAATGTAGTTCCCAGCGTAACCAAGTTGCCACAATACAACCACCTGGTAACTTATATGGCCAACGTTCTTCTTTACTTTGCTTTTGGGAGTTGTAGTGGTTCCATGTATATTAGGAAGTTTTGCCTTGATAAGAACGTAAGGGATGCCAGGGCGCCTGGGTGGCTCAGTTGTTAAGCATCTGCCTTTGGCTCAGGTCATGATCCCAGGGTCCTGGGATCGAGCCCCGCATCGGGCTCTCTGCTCTGTGGGAAGCCTGCTTCTCCCTCTCCCAATCCCCCTGCTTGTGTTCCCTCTCTCTCTGTCAAAGAAGTAAATAAAAATCTTTAAAAAAAAAAAAAGAACATAAGGGATGCCATGTGAATCAGAAGATAGACTACTACTTTACTCCTATTCTTCCTTCTCTTACTACTATAAAGAGACAGCATTTAATGACTATTTATGATGTGCAAGAACTGTGGGAATTATTTACATACAGTTTAATCTAATTTTATCTTCTTAGAAATGTGAGAGAGAAGTTACCTTATCATTCTCTTCCAACAAATGAAAGAGCTGAGGTTAATGGATGTTAACTAATATGCCAAAATTATAAGGTCTTTCTATTAAAAAAAAAAAAAAAAAGAAAGAGTTTGTTAGACTATGGAGTATAGTCAAACCACTATGCTATTGAGAGAAAAACCAGGATTTCATTATTAGTTTGAATAATGATAGGAAGAATGTCCAGCATTCTGGTAGGTGTTTACACTTCTTTCTTATGTAGGACTGACTTTCATCCCGTGATGTGAATAGGTCAGGGGTTGACAGAAAGGCCGACCAGGAGGCCGCAGCTCTCCAAGGCAAAGAGGATTGGGAGATACAGTGCAGAGCCTTGTAGGACAGAAAGAACTATTAGAAGGTAAATTGTTTGCACTGGTATTGATAGGGTTCCTAATCTACTTTGAACGCTTTGTGTAGGGATAGAGAGGGAAGAGTACCTAGAAAGATGTAGCTATCAGAAAAAAATAATAAGAAAGGATCAATTGAATGGAGTCTAATTTTCCTTTTGGAAAACATTACTCATATGTAAAGCAACTGCTCATAGAATTATTCCATTCTTCATTTTCTGGCATAACCTGGCTATCTATCCTAGTTGTGTATTAATAGTCTAGTGAGAATCTAGCAGAGAATTTGTTCTTATGTGCTCTGTAGTCTGGTCTGTATGTACACAAAGCAGGACATGGAGCCATGTACTCAGTTCAAGAATGCGGGAAGAGTTACAAGTTTCGGGGGTGGTGGTGGTAAATAATACCTATCCAGTCTAGTTTATACAGGGGTTATATTTAAATATTAAGATGAGCTTACATAAAAATCAAATATGTTATTCTTTGAAAATGAAAAAAATATCTCATGGGAGGAATACAACTTGATCAATACACATTAAGCACCAAACATAGGTTTAGTTTGGATTGGAATTGTTAATGTGATCACAGTAGCAATCATAATAAAATGTTTTCCGTTTCTTCTTCCCTCCCCTTTTTTCTCACATAGTAGTCCTCTTATAAACACTGGGAAAATATCCTCATTCATCTCACCTTCCATCCTTCCCAGAAACATAACTGCAAAATTAAGCTCTCCTTACAAGTGTTTGCAAATCATTTGTAGGGGAGACATGGGGGATTAAAATTACAGTAAGATTCTCTCCCACAGGCAGTTGCTAAATTTTATGAGTGCTGTTATACCTTTAGTTTTTATTTATTTATTTGTTTTTATTGAAGTATTGTTGACACACAATATTACATTAGTTTCAGGTGTACAACATAGTGATTGGGCAAGTTTATACGTTATATTATACCTTTAGCCTAATTTTAAAATGATATCAAAAAAGCTAAAAAACTTTATTTAAAAATGCAAAATGTATGCTATTTCTCTAACTGTAAAATATAACAGCATACCAGAACAGTGCGTAAAGCAATTTTCAGTTGTTCGTACCAACATTTTGTATCTTTTTCCTACTGGCAGTTTTTCTTGGTGGTATTTACTATGATTAATGAGTTTGACTTTCACTAGCTTAAGAGCTAAGTAAATACGTTCTTAATTTACTTGGGGTGTCTTATTACTCAAACATTCTAGAATTTCTTCTTTGATCCAATTACACTAAAAAAAAAAGCCCACTTTGGAATAATTATGCAATGTACATTCAATCACAGAAGAACTGTTTTTCTAATGTGAGATAGGATCCGATCAGAAAGAATTTTTAAAAGACTTTCTCCTAATGTGTTGGTATTGATTGAATAGAGATATGGTCCACACAAATCAATACATGAGAAGACAAGTTGTGTGTGATGACAGTAATTCTATCTGCAGGGCAACTGCCAAATGTCTGGGTACCGATGATTGTATTTCAGCTGGCTGGTCAGCACATGATAATTTGTCAGGGAGCCATTTTGCTCTCTTTGGCTTATGAGATCATACTTACTTTTCTCAAAATATACATTTTGCTTACTATATCAATATTATTATATTACATAAGTAATATATATGTTATATATCATGACTGGAAGGCTTGAAAATGCACATTCTTAAATTTGACTTCCTTTTCTGACTTTTTAGAGAATGGCTGGTCTCAGAATCCTCATGCTGTCTGGTTTCCAGTATTGTTTTATACAGGAAGGTGCTTGTGACCAGGTATAAGACAATGAGATGGTACTGCCACTCATGAAATGTTCTCTCATAGGGACATTTTTGTGTACCAAGCTAAAGAAAACCAAGGGAAGTAGAGCAGTAAATTACGTTAGGAATTTCTATAAGGGGTTAACAAAGGAGGGGTAAAAGGTACCATCAGGAAAACCATGTAATTGGATGGGACGTAGAAGTCTCTAATCTATCCTCCATCCAGTGCAGGAAATCCACTTGGGCATTTTCTCCCACCACGTACTCATTTCTTGGTTTGATAGTGTTAATTATCAGTCAGTGAAACACATTTTACATCGGTAAGAGATGATAAATATCAGAGTACAAGAAAAGCATCACACAAGGAAGATATATTTAGGATTTTCAGTCCATGGGCTACTAAACTTTACTATCATATGATCCTGCTTAGTTTCTTACTTCTCTAGCTCTGAAATCTTTAGTATAAACATGCAATTTCTATTTTTAGAAACCAGGAATGAGATGAAGCTGAAGCTCCCTTCATACAAGAGAATAGTGTTTTTTTAAAAAATTCGCACTGCAGTTTTAATGTCTAGAACTAATACCCACTATTCACTTAAATTACAAAATACATTTTTTTATGATATATATGTCCATTTCTAGTTAGAAATGTAAATCCAATTATAATACCAATGTTAAATTTATTTTTACTTCTCTCATTTCCCATTATGGCTGAATATTTCCTAAAATTGAAGTTACCAACTTTGTTATCAAGGCATATTTTGTGTCAGTATTAAATATGTCTGGTTGTATATTAGTTCATGGATATTTTCTTTTAATCAGTAAGATTTTTTCAGAGATCATTTCTCCAAATTTAACCAGCATTCTGTTTTATTCACATAAGGAAAATCCGTATTACTAACAGTAATTGAAAGGTGGTAAGAAGTCACAGAAGTTACATATTCCAAGAGTTTTTAAATTATTTTATCTGGATGTTTCTCGATGCTGTGAAAGAAAATTGACCAGTGATATGTTTAATCTGTGCCGCTTCTTTTTCTCATTTGTCGAAGCCCTGAGTCGCAATTGCGGTTACAAGACATTGAAGTTCATTTAGAAGATTTTTACATTTTTCAAAATCTGAAAATCCTAGAGGAAGATATTAGTCTTATCCCCATTTTTCAGAAAGATATTAGTCTTATCCCCATTTTTCAGAAATGGAAACTGATGTGTAGAGTGTTGTTTAAAGTGTCCTGTGCTGGGCCACATTAATCAACAAAGATGATCTATTTTAATAGTTTCCTTAATGAATATTTCAAATTCTTATCACTACTTCTGCTGAATGGAAAAATGAATCCTGCAATAGATTTTGCATTTTATCCCCTTGTAGTTTCTCAAGGCTCTTTTTAAGTAGGGAGTGTGCATGTTTATGAGGGGAAAAATGCAAGCTAAGGGAATTAATTTTCAACCGATGAAAGTGTTATTTTTATAGTTTATAGTATATAAACTATAGGTTATAGTTTATAGTTGGATTTCATTCTCTTAAAGTTTCAATTTTGTGGCTTAGGAATTGTTCAGCTAAGGGAAACAAAAAAGCCAGGAAGAATTCTAACTCCTGTGAATACCTTTCCATGGGGCAGGAGTTTCTTTGGAAGGGCTCCTCAGCCATTACACCTGGAGTTTGTGAGTTCTAAGGATCGAGAGAAACAAAACATGATGAAATGTTACTTTAGACAAGAATGGTGGCTTCAGTGCTTTGTTTTCTTCTGACTGTACATTCCTAAATTTCATGGTTGTGTATACATATTGTCCACATTAGGATTGGAGTCAGTTCATTCTAAAATTTGATGTAAAACAATAGTAAAGAGGGCGCCTGGGTGGCTCAGTTGGTTAAGCGACTGCCTTCGGCTCAGGTCATGATCCTGGAGTCCCTGGATCGAGTCTCGCATCGGGCTCCCTGCTCGGCAGGGAGCCTGCTTCTCCCTCTGACCCTCCCCCCTCTCATGCTCTCTGTCTCTCATTCTCTCTGTCTCAAATTAAAAAAAATAAATAAATTAAAAAAAAAAAAAACAATAGTAAAGGACAAAATCACCCTTATTTAACAAGAGGGATATTTGATAAAGTTGTTATCCTGTAGCACTGTTGTTTAATATGATACTTGTAGCCATTTGTACTATTTAACACTTGAAATGTGGCTAATGTGAGGGAGGAACTGAATTTTCAATTGTTTAACTTTAGTTAATTTAAATTTAAATGGCCCCATGTGGCTAGTGACTACTACACTGGACAGTGATGTGGGCAGCACTAGAGCTCAGAAGTGGCTGCTAGATGTTCACGCCCCTGTTCCTTTCCTGAATATATGGAGTGCTGGTTCTTTCTTAGGGCTCATTGACCCCTACCTCATTTACAAATTTGAGCATTCCTTTTTCCCTTATGTGGGCCCAGCTTGAAGAACTAGATCTCTATCTATACAAGTCTTTGGTTAGCCAACATCTCCTAGTCATCTTCTAGCTTTGGACCACTGGTGACCTGTTTGCTTTCTCTGGCTCTTTTTTAATTGGGACTGGATCCTGTTCCTTCCAGTTCTGACTTACACTGACAACTACTGGGCATGACTTCTGACAGTTACAGCCATTGGCAATTGGTGATTTTTGATTCTTAAACATAGAAGTTCCTTTCTGTAGTGTGCGGTGGACATCTTGGCTGTGCTCATTAGGGCTCTATAGCTAGTTTCCGCAGCTATCCTAGATCCCTGCGTGCCAGATCTGGTGATGAAGCTGTCATTTTTCATTTTGTTGCTGCACAGCTGGATCATTGTTGGCTGTAGAGACTTGGGCAAATTATTTAATCCTTTTGCTCTAGCTTCCTTACTTATAAAATGGAGACAATACTTGTACCTAGCTCATTTGGTTACTTGAGGAATAAATGAGTTAATATGAGAGGAGCTTTGAATGGTGATTGAATATAAAGATTGCCATATAAATCACCATTAGTAACAGTATTTCAGTAGTTTACATCAGATGCTGTGATTAAAACTCTTCATTTAGCTCTTCATTTTTATTATATGTCAGAATATTACAAAAATAAGATTTTTAATTTTTTTTTGTAATTTAGATTGAAAATTTTGTAGGGAGGTCTTAAGAGACTATATTACATACTCAGCTTCAAGAACTTGAAATTCACATTCAACACTCAATGTTTACCCAGAGTTTTCTAATCTATAACCTTGGGCCATTAAATGTATGTGTGTTTTCTTTTTCTTTCCTATCTCCCATTACTGCCTAACTTAATAACAACTAGAAATTCTTAGAAGGTAGTTTTAAAAATGTCAGTTATTGATTATATGTGCCCTTTTGGGTTTTACCACTACCCCAAAAAGCGTTAGAATTTTTCCATGCAGAATACTGTCCCCAAGCTCAAGACAGCTTTTCAAATAACTTGTGAGAGAATTATTTTTTTAAAAAGATTTATTTATTTATTTTTTAGAGAGAGAGGGAGAGAGCATGAGCAGGAGGGGCAGAGGGAGAGGGAGCGAGAATTTCAAACAGACTTCACACTGAGTGCTGAGCCTGACACAGGGTCTCCATCTCATGACCCTGAGATCACAACCTGAGCCGAAACCAAGAGTTCGACGCTTAACTGATTGCACCATGTAGGTGCCCCGAGAATGATTTTTTTTCATATAACTATACTTATTTACTAGAATTAGTGTCTCTTAGGTTTGAAATATATATATATTTTTTATAATTGGTGTCTCTGTACCAGATACCAGGCAGAGTTTATATGAAAATCAGATTTCCTGAAGAATAACCAAGCCAAGGACACTGTGTACTTATCTTCATTCAGTACCACTGACTTTATCAGTTGACTTTAATTCTGGCTTCTAGTCTTTTAAACATTCAATTTATATATAAATATATATGTATATATGCATGTATATGTTGGTAATTGCTTATTTTTTTAAAGCACTTGTGCCCTGTAGAAGAGAAGAAAAAAGTGGAAAATCAAGATGAATAATCTTGGCAGCTATGTAGTAGAAATATATAATTTTGTTTACTGAGACAAATGACTACTTTGTAAGTAGTGTTATGAGAAATTGTTAGCTACCTAGCAAAAAAACAAGACAAACAAAACAAAACAACAAAAAAACATATTCCAACATGAATAGATAAAACATTTATATGTAAAATATGAACTCTTAATAATATAAGAAGAAAACCTGAGTAAATGTATAATCTTACAGTGGAGCAGGGCTTCATAGCCATAATTCCTAATCTAGAAACCATGGAAGGAAAAACATTACATTACAAAAATCAGTTACATTAGAATAGAATTTGTATTGCAAAGATACAAAAATCAAATACAAAGACAGGGAAAACTGTTTGCAATTTATAGCAAAGAAATGTGCTAATATTGCTAAGATGTTCGAGAAATCAAAAATAAGACAAAATTAAATCTGAACAAAAAGGGCAGAGATTTAATAAAATAAAATGATGAAATGGTTCTTACACATAGGGAATGATGTCCTAATCTTAACCCTAATGTCCATCAGAATCCTAACAGAAATTCAAATTAAAGCAACAATGATAGAATTTAATCTCTTGAATTGATTTACATCTGTAAGTTTCTTAAGCCCACACTACTGGTATAATTGCTAGAAACAAAATAACACTCTCACGTGTTGCTTGTGAGAGTATAAACAGTACATCTCACATGTTGGATAGTTTTACAAGATCTATAAATATTAAAACTCTATGCATTTTTTTTAAAGATTTTATTTATTTATTTGAGAGAGAGAGAGAGCACATGAGAGAGGGGAGGGTCAGAGGGAGAAGCAGACTCCCTGCTGAGCAGGGAACCTGATGCGGGACTCGATCCAGGGACTCGATCCAGTGACTCGATCCAGGGACTCCAGGATCATGACCTGAGCCGAAGGCAGTCGCTTAACCAACTGAGCCACCCAGGCGCCCGTAAACTCTATGCATCTTTTAACCCAGGCATTTCTTCTCCCAGGAATTTATTACTAGTTGTATGGTTACATATTCATGAAATAAAATTTGTATAAAACTTTATACTGTTGGTACCTGGCTGGCTCATTTGATAGAGTATGCAACTCTGGATTGAGTTATGAATTTGAGCCCCACGTTGGGGGTAGAGTTTACTTAAAACACACACACACACACACGAAAAAGCATTAAAAAATTATACTGTAGTATTATTATAGTAGCAGAAACAACTTAAACTTTCATAGTGCTTGATGGTTAAATGAATTAAAGAATGTCCATACAATGGAAAGCTCTCGAACTCTAATAATTAAAAATAAAAACAAAAACAAAATGAATAAGGAAATTTTCAATACAGAGATATGAAAGACAATCAAGCTATATTGGCAGAGAATCAAGGCATTGTGGGAGCTCTTTCCTTTCTCTCTCCTGGCCATTTTGGTGGCTGCTCTTGGTTGGTGCCATCCTGTACCTAAGGCAGGAAGATGGTGGCTGCGAAAAGATGAAAAAGTCACTGGAGTTGATCAACTCTAGGTTTCAACTCGATATGAAAAGTGGAAAGTACGTGCTGAGGTACAAGCAGACTCTGCAAATGATCAGCCATAGCAAAGGGAAACTGGTTATCCTCACCAACAACTGCCCAGCCTTGTGGAAATCTGAAATGGAGTACTACACCATGTTGGCCAAAACTGGTATCACTATAGTGGCAATAATACTGAAGTGGGCACAGCATGTGGGAAATATTACAGAGTATGCACACTGACTATCATTGATCCAGGTGATAAGGATATCATTAGAAGCCATGCTAGAACAGGCTGGTGAAAAGTAAACCATGAAAAATCTTTCTTTAATAAAACTAGCCAGAGCTTGTTTAACAGGAAAAAAAAAAAAAAAAAAGAAAGAAGTTGCTGTATGGTATGTGAAGTAAATAGCATAAAGCAAAAATACAGCCCAATAAAAATATTATTTCTGTATTCATATATATATACATATATATATATAAAAACCTCTGGGAGAATGGGTATTATTGGAGGTGTAATGTGGGAACTGGATGTATGAACACGGGGATTAGAAGGAAACATTTTACTATATAATTTTGTGTATGTTTTTGATTTATGAATACCATATATGCATTACCTATTCAAAATACATATAAATTGAATAGAAAATGTTAATTAGGGGAAGTATCCCTTTGAGAAACTCAAAATAAATTATATTTCTATAATTTATGTTTCAAGCCATCTGTAACAATATTAATTTCATTCATTATTTTGGCACAGTGGATCTTTGGGCCTCCGAAGTTCATTGTTTTAAATTTCATCTTTGGTTATATTTCATTAAGTTATAAAGTCCTAATTCCTCACTGGAATAGTCCTGAAATTTGAATCATTTTTATTTCAGCCGATAGCAAAATAAAGACCCAGGAAGATTACATTTGCATAATGTCAGAAAGCATGGTAGTGGGAGAAATGGACTAAATACTCTATTTTCTAACTTCTAGTCAGTATTCAATGATGATTAATTCTATTACATTGTGCTATCATTTCCTATATGTTCTATTTTAGCTTTAAAAGCTTCTATTTTATTATTTTGTAAAAACCTTGAACTGCCTCTGCAAGGACAAAATGTTAGCAAAATGGAACACGAGAATTTCAAACTAAAAATGCTAATATCTATTTTTCTTTTAATTTATTATTAGTCTGTAAAGGTCATCCTTTGCTACCAAGGGAATTCGTTTTCTAATATGAGGATACTTTGAAGATATATCTAGAATATTTGACAAAATTATTTAAAGATATTTCTATTATCAAGAAAATTTATAATTTAAAAGGAAATCAAGTTCTTAATACAATCATAGCCTAAGATGAGAATTTGGACTTTATTTCCTGAAGTCTAAAAATTATCTGAATGAGAAACTAATAATTATTTTATCCCCAAAATGAAGGGCAACTAAGTAGCATTTTCCTCTTTATTTTCCCCCCACTTTTATTTATTTTTTATTTTTTTATTTTTCCCCCCACTTTTAACATCTTGCTTGCAGCTCTTACATCTTAGATACCAGATGCTTTAACTCATCATCTGTATCTGTTCATCCTCGCCTTTCTTGAGGCAATTAATCCTTGTTTCTTTCACTCCAGTACCTCTTTCAACAATCCACCTCTCTTCAAACAAGATTGTTAAATAAATCTTTCTAAAGCTTCACCTTACTGTATCATCTCCAAGACGAAGAAGCTCCAATATCTCATAATATGTTCAGGAGAGAGAAAATACCTCAGAGTCAAATCTTGATTCAAGATCTATTTATTCAGCATCTGGCCATGTTGCAAGGTCTACAGAGACTTATTTCCTCTCTTCTTAATACTAGTGTTTCTGGAAGCCTGAGGTTTAATTCATTTTCAAGTTCTAGCTTTAGTAGGTAAGCAAGGGCAAGTGCCCTTTCTCTAGATGCTACAGTTTGCTGATTTGTGAAATTGGGATGATAAAGTATACTTAACATTACTAGATACTGTTAGGATTAAATGAGGTTGACACATGTAACATTTTAGAAATGTGTTTGGCATATAGTAATCACTCTACAGATATTAGCTATTTTTATTCCCTTCCTCCTTGAAGAGTCAAGGTTGTATTTGACTTCTGTCTTAGGTACATCTCTGTCTCCTGTGTAAGATTCTATTCCTCCTCATCTCTGGTTATTCAAATTCTATCCTTCCTTCAGATCACAGTTTGAGTGACTTCTTTCCGATACAAATATCTCTGTGCACTTCAGCCAGACACCTAATAGCACTAGACTGCAAATTTCACTTAGCTCTTAATCAGATACTTCTCAGGAATAGAGATTATGTTTTAATTATTTGATTCCATCTAATGTCTGGATGCTCAGACTTCTTTCACAAAGAGACAGAATCAATAAAGTAACAAATTTCTTACATGTTATGTATATTTCTTATGGACGCAACTTGGAAAAAAGTTACAACCTTCAATCCTTCCATCATATTGGCAATCCACATGTCTTTCTATTTTTACATGATAATCATTGGATGTTCCTTGAATATAAGAATCCTTTCACTGGGATTTGTGAATGGGCTTCAGAAGGGCAGCAGAGCCTCTGAAAGTATAGAATTTGGAGTATGTGAATATGTGTATTTTCCCCAGGTTAGGTGGTAGGCCCACAAATATATAAGGAACCATTTTTAATTTATTGTTTTTATCCATGCCTCTTTAGTAAGTAGGAACCAAATTAATAATACTCAATTTGATCAATAGTGGCTATTCTATCATGTTATTATATAAGTTTATTTTATCATTTTCTTAAACTCTGTGCTTTCAGTGCAAGATCTAGTGCATTTTAAGAATTAAGTATATGAGATTATTAAGATTGTTTTTATTTTATCTTATTAGATGAAGACCTAAAGGGATAATTCTTTTTATTTTTTTCCACAACTGACCAAATGAAATTAGAGCTTTTAAAAAATGAATGGTGGAAGGGACACCTGGCTGGCTTAGTCCATAGAGCATCCAACTCTTGATCTTGGGGTTATGAGTTCAAGCCCCATGTTGGGTACAGAGATTACTAAAAAAAAATTAAACAGGGGCACCTGGGTGGCTCAGTCTATTAAGTGTCCAACTCTTGATCTCAGCTCAGGTCCTGATCTCATGGTCATGAGTTCCAGCTCTGTGTTGGGGTCTACGCCCAGGGTGGAGCCTACTTAAAAAAAAAAAAAATAAATAATAATGGTGGTTGATTAACTTCCAGGAAGATGAAGTAAGGCGCTTGGCAAAACTCCTCAGCCAAACAAGTTATATGAAAATTATAAGATATCAAAAGTCTATGGAAAGTGGGGTGCTTGGCTGGCTCAGTCAGAAGAGCATGTGACTTGATCTTGGGGTGAGTTTGAGTCCCCTGTTGGGTGTAGAGATTACTTAAAATAAATAAGTAAACTTAAAAAAAAAATAAGGTCTACAGAAATTAACCATAAGGGAATACAACAAACAGAAACATCTATTCCAGAATATCTACTATATTTTTGTAAGAACAGCAAGAGACTGGCATTTGAACCATGGCTACTTTCATTATCCCCACACCACTCAGTCCCACGTATGGCGGCTCTGCTATAGGTATGAGTTGCCAAGAAGCTTTGCATGTGTTCCTTTTCTTCTTTGTTCCTTCTTCTTCCGTATTAACTGAACATTTTAAAATATTCCATTTTATCTTCTCTATTGCTTTTCCATCTACAATTTCACGTCTACTGTTTTAGTGACTGCTCTAGAGTTTGCAATATTCACCTTTGATATCTATCTCTAATATTCATTATATTATCTATCCAATACTCTTTCCTACTGTTAGTACAATTATTATATCAACACGTTCCCCAAACTCCAAAATACATTGTTACTATTTTTTGCTTTAAGAAGTCAGTAATCTTTTAGAACTTTCTACTTCCGTTTGGAAGCAGAAGTCTTCTTATTTATTTTGTTTATCTTATAATTATTGTGAGAGATGTTAAAATCTTGGATTTGTCTATTTCTCCTTGAGTTTTGTAATTTTTCTTTAAATATTTTGAGACGATAAAAAGCAGATATTTTTGATAATTTTAATCTTTTCTTTTGTATTGACACATTAATTTTTCTTCTATTTTAGGGGATATTGTTTCAAAACATTTTTCTGATGTAAATATAGCTTCACTAGTGGTTTTTTTGGAGAAAGTTATCTTTTCCCATCTCTTTATTTTCTACTTTTCTATGTCCTCCTACTTAAGGCATGACTGTTATAAACATAATATAGTTTTTAAACAGTGTTTCAATCCTTGTATTTTATTTTATTTATTTTTTATTTTTTTAAAAGATTTTATTTATTTGAGACTGAGAGAGAGCACAAGCAGGGGGAACAGCAGGCAGAGGGAGAGGGAGAAGCAGGCTCCCTGCTTAACAGGGAGCCTGATATGGGGCTTGATCCCAGGACCCTGGGATCATGACCTGAGTCGAAGGCTGATGCTCAACTGACTGAGCCATCCAGGTGCCCCTCAGTTTTTGTATTTTAAATGAAATATTGGTCTGTTTACATCTTACATAATTTATATAAGATTTTTATTTTATATCATAGAAAATATGAGTTATTAAAATGTTTCTGAAGTTAAAATAAAATGATGGGGATTTTGCTGTAGGAGAATTAGGGTATATCATTGCTTAAGACAGGGAATGAGGCCAGAGAAATTAGTTAGAAAATGATTAAAATTAACATATATTTGAGCTATTGATTTCCTGGGAAATTGCAGAGGCTGGGGTGGGGGTGGGAATTAACAATCCTGTGCAAGAGAGGATAGTTGTAATTTTTTCCCCTTTTTTCCAGTTTTATTGAGATGTAATTGACATATAACACTGTATAAGTTTAAGGTGTATAGCATAATGACTTGATATTGTGAAATGCTTACTACAGTAAGTGAACTTCCATCATCTTATATAGGTATAAAAACCATTTTTTTTCCTTGTGATGAGAACTCTTAGAATTCTTGAGATTCAGGAATCAGTATGTTTAAAGCTTCTTAGGTGGTTCTCTTTTGCAGCCAAGATTGAGATTCAGTGCTAACAAGGACTGAACTGGTTAATTCAGAGCAAGGAGAACTGGGGAGGATTTCAGAGGCTGGATTCTAGTCTTTGTTCTGCTATTGATAAATAATTATTTATCCTCTACAAAATCAGTTTTCTCTTTGTATCTTTTTTCCTTGTATTCGGTAAATATTTATTAAGGGCATACTTTGTGCCAGACACCATGAGAGGAGTTGGATTAATGATCTCCAAACCCCTTCCAATTCCTAAATCATCTGATTTTGCTGTCTATGATTTATAAATTTGGAGATAATTGGCAACACATAATAGATTGGTGGTAATCATCTATATAGGGTCACTGGGTGAGTGGGTGGTAAAAAAGTTTGCTCGTGGTAACTGTTCGAGGAATTAAGCATGTAGTACTGATCAGAAGCATCTCTTGTATCAAAAATGGAAAAGTAATCAAAATTGGTTTGTAGAAATGAAACTGTATAAGCCAATGAATTTATTAGGATATAAGTTGAAGAGAGTTTGAGAAAGACAAAACGGGGAAAAGTAAATGACAGACTTGCAGATTTTTTTCCCATTTTTACCACCCACCAGAGTAGTGAGAAGGACTAGATCAGTCTCAAACATTAATATACACAGGAATCACCAAGGAGATTTTGTTAAAATGAAGATCCTGACCTAGTAAGTCTGGGGGTAGGGCCTACAATTCTGATTTTCAAATAAGCTTCTAGGTGATGAAAAGCTTCTGGTATCGGGACCACACCTATAGCAGTATGGATGTTCTACTACATGATACAAACCGAGCAAGGATCTCACTAAAAAGTGATCTGCTCATGCCTGTTTCTTAGTTTCCTTGATAACCAACCCCCAAACCCAAATGCAAGACTACGGCACCACTTTAAGAAATATAGGTGAAAATGATATAAACTCCAGTGGAGCAACATGTCAAAATAATATGAAGGAGGGTTTGGGGAAAGAGTTTCTGCAGTTTACAAAGGTAAGGTTATTTCAGGAAGAACTTGTTTCATCTTCTTATTATTTTTTAAAGATTTTATTTATTTATTTGAGAGAGAGAGTACATGAGTAAGGGGGAGGGGCAGAGAGAGAGAGGGAGAGAATCTCCAACAGACTCTGTGCTGAGCACGGAGCCCTATGAGGGGCTCGATACCATGACCCTGAGATCATGACCTGAGCCAAAACCAAGAGTCCGAGGCTTAACTGACTGAACCACTTAAGCACCCCAGAACTTGGTTCACCTTTAAAAGAGTAAATAAAACTTCTGAGATTAGGAACTTCTAGGGTACAGCTGGGCTGTTTTATTTCCAACTGACTTTGGTCATAGTATAAAAATCCACATACTTCGGGGCACCTGGGTGGCTCAGCTGGTTAAGCAACTGCCTTTGGCTCAGGTCATGATCCTGAGTCCTGGGATCGAGTTCCGCATCGGGCTCCCTGCTCAGCAGGGAGTCTGCTTCTCCCTCGGACCCTCACCCCTCTCATTCTCTCTCTCTGTCATTCTCTTTCTCTCAAAAGTAAATAAAATTTAGAAAAAAAAAATCCACATACTTCATGAATGCATGTCCTTACCTGTTTATGTGACATTAATATTGTGTGGATGAGAGCCTTACAGAGAACAGGGTTATTGAGTCAACACCAGATACCAATCAGAAAATGATCTGCAATTTATTTATTTATTTATTTATTTATTTATTTATTTATTTATTTATT